>NW_027507791.1:70420505-70615505 GCF_037356315.1 Lithobates pipiens | reverse complement strand
CCTCCAACCCCGGACTTTTTCTCTTGAGGCAACAAAAGTGGGGTTCGTCATTTCTCTATTAACCGACGAACCTCAGACCTGGGCACATCGTCTCCTCGAACGGAAGGACCCCTCTTTGGATTCTTTGAACGATTTCTTCCTAGCCATGTCCCGACTGTACGAGGACCCGCAACTCGCCGCCACTGCAGAAGCAGCTTTGCATGTACTCCAGCAGGGTCGCAGGCCAGTAGAGGACTATGTGTCTGAGTTCAGGCGTTGGAGTGCCGACACAGAGTGGAATAACTCAGCCCTTCGCTACCAGTTCCGCATGGGACTTTCGGAGGCATTAAAGGATGAATTGGCTCGCGTGGGAACCCCTGAAACCCTCGAAGCCCTCATCGATCTCTCGATTCAGATTGACAGGCGTTTGAGGGAACGTCGTTTAGAGCGCTCAACTTCCACTTCTCGCCCAGTCTGGATGATGCCGCGGGTTCCAAGTCCCAACCCTCCGGTCCTTCCTGCTCCACCTGCTCTGGATCCTTCGGAGCCTATGCAACTGGGTCTACTTCGCCCTTCCTTGACGCCCGAGGAGCGCCAACGCCGGAGAACTGGCAACCTTTGCCTTTATTGTGGGGAATCTGGACATTACGTTCGCACCTGCCCCGCCAAGTCACGTAAGTGCCTTCTTGCACCTTCTGCTTCTCCTGCCATTCTGCCCAGCACCAACACCATCTCTCACCTGGTTGTACCTCTTCTCCTACAGTTTTCCGGAGGGACTCTCAGCGTTGACGCCATCATAGACTCTGGAGCTTGCAGCGGCTTCATGGACCTGTCTTTTGCCCTGAAGAATAACATCCCTCTTCGGCCTAGGGTAAAGGGACTTTCAATCTTTCTGGCCGACGGCTCCTCCCTTAAATCCGGACCCGTTACTCAGGAGACGTCCCCGCTTTTCGTCACCATAGCCGGAACTCATCAGGAATTCCTGAGTCTGGATATCATCAAATCCCCCCTGTTTCCTGTGATCCTGGGCATGCCCTGGTTGAAGGCCCACAACCCTCTGATTAACTGGTTCACTGGAGAAGTAGAGTTCCCGTCTGCATATTGTCATCAAAACTGCTTCCCAGCCGCCAACACAGATCCTGCCTCTTCTTCTCTGCTCTGCATGGAAACAGACACCGAGCTCCGACGGGTTGTGCCCGAAGCTTACCACCAGTTTTTAGATGTATTCAGTAAAAAGGGCGCAGAGACTTTACCTCCCCACAGGCAATACGATTGCCCTATTGACCTACTCCCGGGAGCGGAGATCCCGTTCGGGAGGATCTTCCCCTTATCTGAAACCGAGCTGGGTGCTTTAAAAACCTACCTGGACGATAACCTGAAGAAGGGTTTCATACGACCATCCACTTCCCCAGCAGGCGCAGGGATTTTCTTTGTTCAGAAGAAGGACCATTCCTTACGGCCCTGTGTGGACTACCGAGCACTTAACAAAGTTACAATTAAGAACCGTTATCCTCTACCGTTAGTGCCCGAATTATTTCAGAGACTGGGGTCGGCCAAGGTGTTCTCCAAGTTAGACTTACGGGGCGCGTACAACCTCATTCGCATTCGTAAAGGCGACGAATGGAAGACCGCCTTCCGTACCCGCTTCGGACATTATGAGTACCGAGTTATGCCCTTTGGACTTTGTAACGCTCCCGCTACATTTCAACACTTTGTTAACGATGTCTTTAGAGAGTACCTTGATTTGTTTGTTGTTATATATCTCGATGACATCTTAATCTTCTCTTCCTCTTTAGCTGAACACCGGGAGCATGTAAGAAGTGTCCTGGCCCGTCTCCGCCTCCATGGCCTTTACGCCAAACCGGAGAAGTGCGTTTTCGAACAGCAGAGTATCCAATTCCTGGGCTTGATCATCTCCGTAAACGGCATAGAGATGGACCCACAGAAAATTTCAGCCATCATAAACTGGCCCGCTCCCTCGGACAAGAAAGGGGTCCAACGCTTCGTGGGATTCGCGAACTTTTACAGAAAATTCATCAGGGGATTTTCTTCCATTATTTCCCCCATCACTGAGCTGACCAAGCAGAACCAGAAATTTCAGTGGACCCCTAGGGCTCAGGAGGCCTTCGAAACTCTGAAGAACCTGTTTATCTCTGCCTCAATTCTCAAACACCCCGACGCCTCGCTGCCTTATATCCTAGAGGTGGACGCTTCGGAAGTGGCCGTCGGGGCAGTACTTTCCCAGAGACAGGGACCCAAGTCACTTCTGTACCCGGTGGCTTTCTTCTCCCGCAAACTCTCAGAAGCCGAGCGCAACTACGATGTCGGTGACCGGGAGCTCCTAGCGATCAAGGCAGCATTGGAGGAATGGCGCTATCTCCTTGAAGGCGCCTCTCATCCAATCCTGGTCTATACCGACCATAAAAATCTCGAGTATTTGAAAGCAGCCAAGCGATTGAAACCTCGGCAGGCCCGGTGGGCACTTTTCTTTTCCAGATTTGTGTTCCACATCACATACCGGCCCGGGTCAAAGAATGTGAAGCCTGATGCTCTTTCCCGGATGTACAACGAAGCTGTGGAACCTCATACCCCCGACACCATCCTGCCTCCAGGAAACTTCCTTCTGCTCCAGGAAGGCCTCCTATCTCAAATTAAACAGGCTTCCAGCGATCCAGCCATCCCACCGGACATCTCCTTAACCTCCAAGGACGGACTTCTCTGGCACCTGGACCGAATCTTCGTCCCCCAAGAGATCCGCACGGCGGTCCTCAGTTCCTGTCACGACCATCCATTGGCCGGTCATTTTGGGGTGTCCAAGACCACGGACTTGCTCCAGCGCACGTTCTGGTGGCCCCAGATGAGGAAGCATTGCAGGGAATATGTGGAGGCATGCACCACCTGCATCAGGAATAAAGGTAGCAAATTAGGGGCTTGGGGCTTGTTGAGACCTTTACCCATCCCGGACAGACCATGGAAGATGATATCTATGGACTTTATAGTGGATCTGCCCCTCTCTGAAGGCTTCTCCTCTATCCTGGTAGTGGTAGACAGGTTTACCAAGATGGCCCACTTCATACCGATGAGGGGGACCCCGTCGGCCACAGAAACGGCCAAGGCCTTTATTAAGGAAGTAGTAAGGCTCCACGGTGTTCCTGCTGACATTACCTCTGACAGAGGAGTACAATTTACGTCTAGGTTCTGGAAAGCCCTCTGTGAAGCCCTGAAGATTGAGCTCCGTCTCTCCTCGGCCTATCACCCTCAAACCAATGGCCAGACCGAGCGAACCAACCAGACGTTAGAGCAATATCTGCGTTGTTTCTCCTCTTTCTCTCAGGATGATTGGGCATCACTTTTACCGCTTGCAGAGTTTGCTTATAATAATGCTACTCATTCTGCCACTAAACAGTCACCATTTTTTGCAAATTTTGGTTTTCATCCGTCCTTTTTGTCCGGTAGTCTCCCCGAATGTTCTGTACCTGCAGTCCTGGAGGACCTTAATTTTTTTTGAACAATAACAAGCTTCTTCAAGAGACCCTGGCGAAGACCCAGAAATGCTATAAAGAGGCCTTTGACAAGAGGAGAAGAGGGGAACTTGACCTCCAGGTCGGGGACCTGGTCTGGTTGTCCACACTAAATTTGAAGCTAGCCTGCCCATCCAAGAAGCTGGGCCCGAGGTTTGTGGGTCCATTTCCCATCGTAAGGAAACTAAATGACGTGGCCGTCGAGCTGAAACTCCCGGAGTCATTCAGGATACACCCGGTCTTTCATGTCTCGCTACTGAAGCCTGCGGTTCCTGATCCCTTTGTTGACCGGAATACCAATCCTCCTGAGCCCGTGACAATTGATGGGGAACTGGAGTACGAGGTCGAGTCCATCATGGACTGCAGGAAGAGACGGAACCAGATCCAGTTCTTGGTAAAGTGGAAGGGCTACGGCCCTGAGGAGAACTCGTGGGAACCAGAGTCCAACCTGCATGCTGCAAAACTAGTCCAAGCCTTTAAGAGGTCCCATCCTGATAGGATGATGCAGTTGGGCATCCGGAGGTTGCCCTTTGGGGGGGGGCAATGTCACGGTCGTTCCACTACCCCGATCGTACAGAAGAGACGTACCTGCAGGGTTCCTGTACGACGGGATCTCCGACGCCCTCGGACGCGGGTCGACGCGAACAAACACGCGCGGGTGCACGCAGGTTCCAACAGACGTTCGCAGGTGCGCGCCGACACAAGCGGGCGTTCGCACCGTACGGACGTGCGCGGGGTCACGAGCGTAACCACGGCCACCTGCGGGGGTACGCAAACGGGCCGTACGACCAATCCTGTTGCCCAATAGACTATTTAAGGCCACAGCTCCTGCTCCTCGGCGCTGTTCGGTCTACAGCGTTCCTGAGACTTCTGCTGTTTGTTCGTGATTGTGTTCCTGACATTATACCCGACCTGTTCCTGGACTCTGCCTGTATTCCGCCTGCCCTTGACCTTTGCCTGATTGACTACGCCTCTGCCTCTCGCTTCTGTACCTCCGCTGCCTGATAGTTACCGACCCAGCCTGATTGACTACGCCTGTCTGCCCGAAGTCCGGCACCCATTGACTCTGCCACCTTGCCGGTCCACTTGTGCCAGCCACCCAGCAGTCCTTGACTGACATCCAACGCCAGGTGCACCTGCCGTTCCTGTTACCATCTGTTCCAGTTGTATCCGCTATCTGCTATCCGGCTAGGCACTTGTGTCCTCCGGGCTCCTGAGCCCCTGTCTCCATCACCAGGGGCTCGAGAGCCGGTGGTTTACGAGGCGCCGCTCCCTGCACGTTGGGGCTCTCTAACCAGGTACGTGACATCTAGGGTCGGTGTCTGTCACGAGGGCCAAGTAACAGGTGAAATTTTGGCTGCTCCGGGGATCTCAGTAGTTTTTCCAGGTCAGGTATCCTAATAGAACTGTCTAGGGAACCAAACTGTGCTCATACTGCATGTCTAAGCTGGTAATAAATTGATAGGTACTTGGTAGGTCAAAGTCTAAACGCATCTGAGAGAAGCATTTGAAATCCTGGGGGGGGGGGGGGGGTTGTATATGTGGCATAAGTACTTAATTCCCCTGTCTAGGGAACCAAACTGTGCTCATACTGCATGTCTAAGCTGGTAATAAATTGATAGGTACTTGGTAGGTCAAAGTCTAAACGCATCTGAGAGAAGCATTTGAAATCCTGGGGAGTACTTAATTCCCCTGGATGCCCATCCATCTTTTGAGGTCAGGCAGGGAACATAACTCCTTAAAGAGGAAGTAAACCCTGATGGGTTTACTTCCTCTTTGTCTCCCTGCAAAGGTAAAGCATAATGGGCTACTATGCATCGCATAGTAGCCCATTATGTGTCACTTACCTGACACAGGAGCCAGCGATGTCACCACTGTCCCCATAGTCCGGAGCATCCATCTTCTTCTGGGTATCACTGCTCCGGCCACTCACAGCGCCGGAGCAGTGATGACGTCACTCCCGCGTAGGCGCACAGGAGCCGCCACTAATGGCATATCGCTGTTAGCAGCGGCATGCTGCTAGCGCCGATAGTGCGCCTGCATGCCGCTGTCTACGGTGCATGCGCCGTAGACAGCTGTCACTGTCTTTTTTTAGTAAATATCTCCTAAACCGTGTTTAGGAGATATTTCTTGGACGTACAGGTAAGCCTTAATCTAGGCTTACCTGTAGGTCAAAGTGGTTTGTAAGGGTTTACAACTACTTTAAGAGTAGGTTTAAACCACAGTGGACTATTAGCCTCCCTAGCGGTAATCCCGAGTCTGGCTCGGGTTGGGAATTTTCTAGCAGGAACGGTAACCCCGAGCCAGACTCGGGATCGCATCGCTGGATACAGGGAGGACACAGTGAGACTTACTTACCTTGTCCCCTGGATCCAGCGATGTCCCCCGCGCTGTGTGATCGAGCTGTCCTCCGCTTGATTCACAGTGCCGAATGCCGCGAGCTCCTTTCCCTGCAACGTTACGGCGCACGGGAGCGGAGAACGGCGGCAAATTCAAAAAAGTCAAAAGACACAAAACACACACAGCACTGTAATCTTACAGATTACAGTGCTGTATTAAAAAATTACACACCCCCTTTGTCCCTAATGGTCTGTGCAGTGCCCTGCATGCACTTTTATATTATAAATACTGTTTTTTTCTGCCTGGAATTTGGAGATTGTCCATAGCAACCAAAAAGTGTCCCTTTTTCAGTGTTTTACGATTTGATCACATTATTGAATAATTTTTATTATTCTTTATTATATTATAAACGTTATCATACCTCTGAGATTTAAGAGCGTTATTCCTAAGAATTACAGGACTACAAAATAAAAGCCAGATTTCCATGCAAAATAATTGTACCGCTTTCAGCACCTAATTCCAGACTGAATCATACCGCCAGGGAGGTTAAGAGAGGCCAGCCAGGAGTGAGTGGAAAGCTTCGCTACCACAGTTTGGAAGTTTGGAAAGGGAGGTACGTAGCACTGACACGCCTAGTCCAGGACATAGAATGCATTAAGATAAAAAACCTTCTTCCCTTACAAATCCTTTAAAATAATTGTGTATGTTTTTAGTAGGCATTTTGTTTAGTAGTGAGCCTTGTTGAAACTTTTCAATTACCAATCAGTTCCAGTTTGTAAATGTTGAACACAGATCCTAATGGGAGTGCTGATTGCCATTTTAAACAAGCTGCTAGCACTTCTTGAAACCCTGCCGGCAGCTATCTGGGGAGGGTGGCGCAGCAGTACACTGATCTTTCCAGATAAAGGTTGTGGGGGGGGGGGGCATGTCAGTAGAAGCCTGATCATTGGAGCAACACAGGCTGAGTACCCAGCATAGCTAGGGAACTGACCACAATGTGTTCTCCTGCTTAGTGTGGTCAGTGTTTTTAGGAAAGCAGAGGGGCTGGTAGGAACACCAGGGATTTCACACAAAGGAAGCAATACAAAGAGAACAGGATACTTTCTCATACAAGTACATGGTACAGCAGGCAAATATCAGGACTATGAAATGTTGGGGTAACAAACACTTTAAGATCTTGCAGAGCAGGGGGCTTGTTGAAGAGAGACTACTGCCTACATACACAGAACAAGGGTCTTCCTATACAGCAAGCTAGAAGGGCACAGGCTTTTCTACTCTGTTGCTGTGGCTGCATTCTAATGGAAACCAGCTGTAAGATTTCGTTTTGATGCACTTGGAATGTATTCAGCTAAATTTATACTAAAAAGTTTAATTAGTCTTTTATCTGGCAAAACATCTAGTGGTTATCCTTTCATTCTCATCATTTACAGTCCTACCGCACATGCTATAAATAAAAAGGACTCTATAAATAACTAAATTAAAGTTAAGTGATGTTTCAAATGTTCTGTGCATGACTCATTTGCATCTAAACATTTGAGCAGAAAATAATTTATGCAGCATGTAACCAAGAAAATGTTTTTTTTTATACCCATATATGTACCAATGAATATTTTTTTGCAAAGTTGTGAAAACCTTGCTTCGGCCAGGGTCACACACTGATGCGGTGCAAATTTAAAGTGGTACATGGTGTGAATTCGCATTGCAATGCAAACTCTACTTAGCATGTGCATCTTCCATGCAAATTTGTGAGGGGAGTGGTCACATCTGTGATTTTATTTTCTATAAAATCTAGGCAAAAAATAATAATGTAGCGGTGCTCCGTGGGGTCGCTGCGTGTTTTGGTTCCAGATATCGCACTGCTTGGCCAGGCATTCACTTCAGACACACTTTGCCAGTTAATGAACAGTCCTTTAGCTTGTGGTTTTTGTTTTTTTTATTTAGGGGATTAAACTTTAAAATTTAGAGGATGGGGAAAACAGTCATGGGATGCCTATATAATGAATCTTGCTTGTTTGAACAAAGATATTTGAATCTATATTGACAGTCTCTAAGCCCTTGTACACACGGTCGGATATTCCGATGGACAATGTCCGATAGTCCGATAATCCGACGGTGTGTGGGCTCCATCAGACTGTTTCCATCAGAGTATCCGGCGGACCAAGTTTTCCAACTTGTCTATAAAATTTTCTGACAACATGCTCCGATCGGACTTTGTCCGATCATGTGTAGAGATTTCCGATCGGACAAAGTGCCACGCATGCTCAGATAAAATTCCTAGACCAAAGCTATTGGCTACTAGTCTGAACGTAGTCCCGTCATAACGAAATAACGTCATCACGTTCAGTATGATTGGATTTTCTGACAACTTTGTCCGACTGTGTGTTTCGGACAAAATCTGTCGGATTTGGTTGTCGAAATGTCCGACCGTGTGTACAAGGGCTAAAGCTCCACACTCCTCCAGCACACTACTTGAGATCACATTGCTTTCTCTGCTGCACATTCCTAAATTGCGGTCTCCAATAGCACATGGTTAGGCCTCACTCTGAATAAATCTCAACAGTTCAATAATACCTATTCGCTGGCAGGGGTCTGCAGTCCCTTCGGTGTAGCAACCAATAGTGATGAAAAAGGACATTTGTGCTAACTGAAACTTGGTGGACTACTAATCCTAGAAAGTCTGGTGCAAATCCTGTCAACCCTCCTGGCTGCAGCAACTTGACTTCAACGACACCACAGTCTCTCCCTCTGGCTTCACATTTAATCATGGAATGTCCCTCCCAGAGCTTCTCACTCACCGAACCCAGGATGGATCCCTCCTGAATGACTTGCCCGGCAGTGCTCCTCACTGCCCTCCTCCTGCTCCAGGATACCTCTCAGTCACTGTGTAGTGAGAGGCTGCCTCCCAGAAAGGAGGCTTCCCTCAAGGGACATGACAGTCTACCACTCCACCATTCAGTTCAATATATATATTAGCGCTGTGGAAATTAATGATTAACTCCTTGATTAATCGTAAATTTTTTTGATCAATCAAATTTTTTTTGATCAGTACTTACCTCTCCGCCGACTTCCAGGTCTTCAGGGAGTTCCGTCTGAGATCTGGTGACATCACAGACATCGACGTCACCGGACTCCTCCCCCTTCCCCAAGTGCCTCAGTCTGCTAACGAAGGGAAAGGGGGAGGAGTCCAGTAACATTGAAGTTCTGATTGAACGTAACGTGTACAGGGGAGGAGCTGCGCATGACATCACCCGGTGCTGCCCTATGGAACTAACACGATTGTCCGCTTTACATGCTGTGTTTTTATCATCTTTATGTGAGTAGTTTGTGTTTGAACACAAAAATTAAATCTTATACTTAAGCGGTGAGCACTTAGATCTTATCTTTCTTCCCATGACCTGGCGTCCTTGCTGAGATCTAAAGAGACGTCAGAGAAGTTTATGGTCTGTGTTAACCCTTTTGATACACGCTTGCATGGCCACAGGTTTGCACAGGGGTCCATGCCATGAGATGAGAGTGATTAGGTAGACCGGAGGTGGAGGGATTGTCACACTACTGTGGAAAAAAATGACTTACGTCAGTGCTACAGTTTGAATTTAAAACGTATTTGTGTGAACTGTTAAGTTAAGTCATGGATTGTGGAAATGAACTAGTGTCGGGTGATTGTATATAGTGTATACCACATTTACCACTGACTAATACAGAGTTGCAATGCAAGGAGAACAGCTAAAAGTAGTTGGATCTGTATGTGCGTTATAATTAATCAAAATTAGTCGATTCATCGATTTAAAAAAAAAATCGATTCATCAAACACGAAAATTTTAATCAGTAACAGCCCTAATATACATATATTTATAATATATATCCTGCCCTCTGCTAATCCTAGTTGGGGATTATTCAGGGCTCCCAGATACACTCCATGTCACTCTCACCTTCTGCCTTTCTTTTTTCCAGAACCCTCTGGAAACAAAGGAGGTGCCAGAGAGATGAAGTACACATCAGTCACCTGCTGCTACACTAAACCAGCACCCAGATCAAAAACAAACAGGCCTAGCTCACAGCTAGGCCTGCCTAAATTTACCTGCACTGGCTGTAAAAACACAAACAACTACCTCTAGCAACCTACCTAAGGTAGAGGCTGCTACAATAATAAATAATAATTTGCAGTGATGTAAACATTGGACTGCGATTTCATCCCAGTCCCATAGAAGTCTATAGAGCTGAAATTCACACCGCACTAAACTCGCACAGGACCCTTTTTTGAACCTGATCAAAATTTGCATTGCATATATAGATATATATATTGTAATATTTGGGGGTTATTTTAGCTTAAGGGTAGAGCTTACCAGTGAGCTGAGTCCACGCCAGATATGCCGTTTGAAGGGCTTGTAGGCCCACTTTTATTAAAGAAAGAAAAGTCCGATAACAGAAGAGTTGCCCACACAGGGGTTTCACCTTTCCACAGCAATAATGTAAGTAGAACCAAAAATACCAAACCACCTGGCTCTCTTTAGCAGCACTGCTGCTCAGACTTATGCTGCAGCCCTCTTGGCTCTGTAACAGAGTTCCTGTACACCCAGTACCTCAGCACTCTTTACTAGCTTCTTTTTCAGCCCACAAGCTTGGACCCTCTGTCTGCTCTGACAGCCCGACCTGTGCAGACATGCACACTTCTCCCTTACTCGCCTGGACTCCTCGGGAGGGTGGAGCCCAGAACCATGGTCTTGGCTCTGTTTTAAACCCAGGACCCACCTGTGCAATCATCCAGCCAGACTTCTGGCTGTTCCCAAAACCCGGTCCCAGGATTGGAGATTCCGTCCCACCCATAACACTATGGAATCTCCGGGCTCCAGGTACCAAACTGGATTTTTTGAAAACACAGAGGAAACTGAAAAGCCAGTTTCCTCACAAATAAACAACTTTCCTGGAGCCCCTCAACCTGCCTGGTTGAGAACCCTGCATTCTTCTGCTGGTGGGGTACCATACTACCACAATAAATATATATAGGAGCTGGCCAGGAAGCTGTCCTTAATTGATGTGTCCTTAATTGATGAGTCATCAGCTGTCAGTGAGCTTCTCCACTGACAGCTGAATATAAAAAAAATAGTAATAATAAAAGAGAAAAAAAAACAGCAGTCTCTTTGGATCTGGTGTGTATTTGAAGGGGAACCCCATGCCAAAAAAATAAATAAATCCACCACCACCACAAAGCACCTTGTACCCATATTCATTGGGGACAAGGGTCTCTTCACCACAACCCTGGGCAGTGGGGGCCTGTGGGCAGAGGCTTATCAGACTCTGGGAGCCCCCTTTGATAAAGGTGGGCCCCCGGGTCCTGGCCTTCCCCTATGTGAATGAGTATGGGCTACCAAAAAAATGAAAAATAAAGTGTAAAAAGTGAAGAAGAGTTTGACAAGCTCTTTATTAAAAAATAAAAAAACAATGTCCACCAATATAGATCCATCTCATGCAGCACCCACAAAAAAAAGCTCCGCCCACGATGAAGGCTTACTGCCTGCTCCTCCATGTGACATTTCTTAAATAGCTAATTGGCCGAATCATCCTATGATGTCAGCGGGTGACCCTGCCTCCTTGTGATATTACCAACTGGTTCATGCTGCGGCATGAGATGGACCTACATTGGGGGACACTGACAAGCCCTTTATTAAAAAATAAAACCTGTCTTTATTCACTTTATTCAATCAATGGATAGGGGTACTATGTACCCCATACTCAATCACATGGGAGGCCAGGCAGAGTGCCTGCTTGTCCCTTTCCTGACCTGCTGGGCTGCATGCTGGGATAAGGGCCTAGTAAAAACGCAACATTTGCATTTTTGATGCAGCTCCACTGAAGTCTATTGCACGTAAAACAGAATTTGCTGCGGGAAAAAAAAAAAAAAGTCAGACCCTTTCCAAAAAAAAAAAAAGATAACTACATCCATAGGAGACCATGTTAAATGGATTGTGGCATCTTTTTGCAAAACACACCCAAAAAATGCACAGGTGTGAACGTAGTGTCAATAGAAACATGTTCACCTCTTCAAGTGAACACCGTCTTCAAGTGCACATGGGCCTGGGCTGTGCACACTAAAGTATTTAAATATTCCCAACATGCAGTAAAAGCACTTTGAGGCGGGGGTTCTGGGATCCGGTGTGTGCTGTTCAACGATTTAAGTCCTAATTTTTGCCTGAACTGGACCTAAAAGACACACAGGACCCTTTTACAATCTGGACCATCATTCATTAGCGGTAGTATTACTACCTCTTCTAATAAATTGTAGGTTCCAATTCAGAGTTGTGGTTTCAAGGATGGTGGTGTCCACTGGAGTCCTAGCAATCAAAGACGCATCCATGGCCCTAGGCAGCTAAATGTACCGTATATACTCGAGTATAAGCCGAGATTTTCAGCCTCTTTTTTGAGGCTGAAAGTGCCCCCCTCGGCTTATACTCGAGTCATCGCCGTCTGCCTGCTCGATCAGCGTGTCGAGCAGACAGACGGCGGCCATTCTACTATTCAAAAGCCGCGCCTCCGTCTGTGATAGGCGGAACACTCAATTTCCCAGCAGTCAGTGGTCCGCCTATCACGGACATCCGCTCATCCTCATACTACGGACGAGGATGAGAGGATGTCCGTGATAGGCGGAACACAGACTGCTGGGAAATTGAGTGTTCCACCTATCACAGACGGAGGCGCGGCTTTTGAATAGTGGAATGGCCGCCGAGGCGCCGACGAAGAGCGGCGATCCTGGCATGGCAGAAGGACGGAGGCTCGGGACGGGACGGAACGGAGGCTCAGCTCGGGACGGGACGGAGGCTCGGCTCGGGACGGGACGGAGGCTCGGGACACAGGTAGGCTGGACACACACGGCTGCACGGACATACACAGGCATGGATGGACACACACACAGGCATGGATGGACACACACACAGGCATGGATGGACACACACACAGGCATGGATGGACACACACACACAGGCATGGATGGACACACACACAGGCATGGATGGACACACACACAGGCATGGATGGACACACACACAGGCATGGATGGACACACACACAGGGATGGATGGACACACACACAGGGATGGATGGACACACACACAGGGATGGATGGACACACACACAGGGATGGACACACACAGGGATGGATGGACACACACACACAGGGATGGATGGACACACACACAGGGATGGATGGACACACAGGGATGGACGGACACACAGGGATGGACAGGCATGTCTCACCCTCGGCTTATACACGAGTCAATAAGTTTCCCAGTTTTTTTGGGGTAAATTGGGGGCCTCGGCTTATATTCGGGTCGGCCTATACTCAAGTATATACGGTAAACAATGGGGCCAGGGATGATGGCTGATGTCATTGACCAAATACGGCCATGTGGCTGTAACAATCAAAATTTCCAAACTTTATCTGTTCAAACATCTCTCAAACAGAACCCATGCACCTTCAACCCTCATTGTAAGTTTATATAAACTGGCTGAAACTTCAAGTATAACTAAAAGGCAAAACTTTTTTTTTTTTTAGTTTTGGATAGAGGGGAGAAGGATTAGAACTTCTGGCAGTTTTTATTGTGGTCTGTGTCCCCATAAGGGAGATTCATACTCTCTATTTGTCCTGTTTACCATTAGCATTGAAAGTAAAAGAATTCCCAAATTAAGTAAGAGAGCAAATCTTCCAATGGTGACATTAGCTCTGGTTACTTGAGAGTTCCCAAGAAATTCCCTTAATTTGCATGGATTTCCTTCCACTTCCTGCTTGGCTACGGGACAGAAAGTTAAATACCTGTATGTAGCACCCTCTAGTGGCTAGAATGTTAGTGTAGGGAAATTTTAGTTTGGCTCAGGGCCATGCCTGGGCTATGAATCTGGGTCAGGGTTTAGTGACTCAGGGCTGGGTGACACATCCTAGCAGCTTCTCCCTGTTTTCTGGAACATTGTAGTATGTTGTGGACATATTGGGGATTAGCTGCTTGGAATATTTATGTGGGCCTTTGTCAATCCCCAGTGAAAGGCTGACAGGGGACAGGCCACCTCAAATAGATTGAGTCATGCCAGGGGAAGGAGAGTTGGGTGAAAGCTGGTGTTGAGGAGGCTGCAAGTGGCCCTTGAGAATGCCCCCTAGTCTGGGGGGGGGGGAGAGGTTTGGACCTTGGGCCTGGAAGATTACTACCAAAAAACACACGGAGGAAGTTCTATTACACAACTAAAGGATCTCGGGTTCCTGCCTGTAATGGGATTTTGCTTCACCTAAGTGACTGTCAGGTAGTTAGTGTTCCAGCTGGGTCCTGCAAGCATTTGTGGAGTGTTCTGGTGGAGGGGCCGCCCCCCCCCCCATCAGAACACAACAGCTCAGTGGGGAAGATCATTGCACTATATAGATGTTGAAATAGGCAATGAAAGGGGAATAAAGTTTTTCTCAATTGTAACACTTCCAATATTTTAACAAAAAGTAGAGAATACACTTGAAAATATAATGGAAATCCCCATTGCCAGCCTCAAGGTGTCAATGTACACTTTGGCTCCAACTATAATCAATAGAAGCACCCATACTGAGATCTATATAGTAAGGAATAAAACAGACTCAAATCTTACACATGTATGATATGAGCAGAGGAAAAAGATTAAATGTAAAAAGTGCAATAAATATACAACATACCAGGAAATTCACAATGGGCCATCTACTATGTACACAATACAGAAGTTCCATAACATTCAGCCAAGAAATCACATTAAAACCTATTTATTTCTCTCTCTATTTATAAATACGTGGGAAAGCCAGAATGCCTCTGTTACATTGTTGTTCTACTCTAACCAACACTAGGGTAGCATTCTACAAAGGTCTTCCATTGTGGAGGAATATTTTACAATGCAGAATGACAAGCAGAAAGTACAGCCCTACCCTAGAGACAATCTGGAAGCCCTGCCAAATAGGACTTTAAAGGACCGTGAGAAAAGTATAGAACACAAAGTGAATCTAAAGCCAAAACCTTCTTTATTTTTTTTTTTTTTTTTTTTTTTAAAGGGGGAGGTTTGGTTAAGAGGTAAAACCACTGTTAGGCCTTTATTACTCTCTCTGTGTTTCTGATAGGGAGATTCACCCTCTCTATTTGTCCTGTGGGCTAAACTTTTTTTTTTTTTACAGGAACAGATGTGGAAATCTAGAAATGGGGGACATTTGTTCTGGTGACAAACTAAAGGGTCATTTTCCTTACGTTGGACAGATTCCCTCTTCTTGTTGTGTATACAGGACAGGAAGTAAAGGAAAATATCCACACTGGGACATGGATGGGGGAAAAAAAAATAATATTTTTGAATATTAAACACCCCCTCATGGAAAAGGTTAAGCCAAAAAACATTTTTAATGTATTTTTTTCAATACCAGCCACTTTCACCCCCTTCCTTCCCAGACCAATTTCAAATGCTCTCACTTTAAAATGACAATTATTCAGTCATGCTACACTATACCCACATTTTTTATCATTTTGTTCAAACAAATAGAACAGTCTTTTGTTGTTTGTTTACCACAGTTTTTTTTTATTTTTTGCGATATAAGCAAAAAATAAAAATAAAAGAGAGTGAAAACTTTGAAAATAACATTATTTTCTACTTTGTTTTAAAGGAAATCCAATAAAATCAAATATTGTCATAAGTTTAGGCCAGAATGTATTCTGCTACATGTCTTTGGTAAAAATAAATAAATCCTGATAAGTATATAATGTGTGAGACTTTTCCACAGCCTGGCCACATACAGAGGGCCAACATCCAAGTAGCACTTTCAGGCGTTCTAGGAGCATAAATTATCCATCAAATGTCATGACTACCTATCACACTTTTCCATGCCATGGAGCACCGGGACAATGGAAACCCCCACAAATTGACCCCATTTTGGAACGCAAACACCAACATATAGTCTATGAGACATAATGAGTCTTTTTAACATTTTTTCCCACAAGTTTAAAAAAATAAAATAAATAGAAAGAAAATGAAAACTTTTTTTTTTAAACAAAGTTGTCAATTTATAAGACTTTTCTAACGCATAGCATGTACCTAGCAAAATTTACACCCAAAATACATTCTGCTACTTTTAATGCGTGGCCTTGTCTTGTTAAACTCCCTTTTGTGAAAAAGTTTTATCCCTATTGTGGGGTCACCAGTATGGTATTTGTATATTTAATTTTATATATATAAAAATCATATCCCCTCTCAAGAGTCTCTTTATCAGAGAGAATAAGTTCAGTGCTCGCAAACTTTCCTCATAACTAATATCCTCCAGACCCTTTATTAGCTTTCTTGCCATTCTTTATACTCGCTCCATTTCCAGTACATCCTTCCTGAGGACTGGTGCCCAGAACTGGACAGCTGTCAGGTCACCTGAGACCAGGTGACAGATGCACTCCGTAGGAGGAAAAGAGATTTCATCTCCAAATACGGAAAGGTTTCTTCATAGTAAGAGCTGTGAAAATGTGGAATAGACTCCCTGCAGAGGTGGTTCTGGCCAGCTCAGTGGATTGCTTTAAGAAGGGCCTGGATTAATTCCTAAGTGTACAGAATATAACTGGGTACTAACATTTATAGGTAAAGTTGATCCGGGGAAAATCCGATTGCCTCTTGGGGGATCAGGAAGGAATTTTTTCCCCTGCTTTAGCAAATTGGATCATGCTCTGCTGTTTTTTTTTGCCTTCCTCTGGATCAACTGTGGGTATAGAATTGGGTATATGGGATTGTATGATATTATTATTTATTTATTTATTTATTTTTGTGGTTGGACTGGGTGGACTTGTGTCTTTTTTTCAACCTGACTAACTTTGTAACTATGAATCGGAAGTGCACCGCTAAATAGTGGACCTTAGGACTGACTGCTGCGAATTGTAACCAGGGAGATTCAGGAAGCAGGTCTACTGGATCATTAACACAGATCCCAAAAGGAGCTAGAGCATAGATTCCCCAGGGCGCGGAGTCTAAGGCCGCGTACACACGCGCGGACTGTTCGCCCAACTTTGTCCGTCCAACAGTTTCGGCAAACAGTCCGCTCAAACTTAGCATGGACGGACATGGCCACACACGACGGACGAACAGTTTGCTGAAACCGTGCGCGATGACGTGAACGGCACGTACGACGGGACGAAAAATACGACGTCCTATACACTGCATTATAGCTTTCGGCGTGAAAATCCTTTCTGAGCATGCGCGAGACTTAGTTGGCCGAACAAGCCTACACACGAGCGAACAGTCCGCTGAAACCTTGTTTCAGCGGACAGTTTTTCGGAATTTCCGTAAGACCTTGTTCGTCCAACTGTCCGCTGAAACTGTCCGCTGAAGCCCCACACACGAGCGGACTGTCCGCCCAAACACTGTTCAGCGGACAAGGTTGGGCGAACAGTCTGCGCGTGTGTACGCGGCCTAAGAGCCAGCAGGTGTTACCCAGAGCCTCTAGTGGTGAGGATAGACTGCGCTGCAGTCTGGCTCCAGGTCGCAGCCCCTACGGTCTCAGCTCACGCTAGCCTACAGGAGAAGGAAACAGCAGGCTGGAATAACAAGGATAGTAAAGGGATAAGGCAGAGGTCAGGGCAACTAGCAGACAGGAACAACAGAGTACACACCAAAGGTTCAGGGTCACAGGCAGACGGGGATAGTCAGGGACATTCCAAAAGGTCAGGGTCACGAGCAGACAGGAATAGTCGAGAACACGCCAAGGTCGGTAACAAAGACAAACGCAGAGCACACGGCAAGCAGGAAACAGGAAGCCAAACACACAGTGAATACACAATAGTTGTTCAGCACCACTGGCTTGCAGTGCACAGGCTAATATAGGGATCCCTGATAGGGCCTGGGGTGGAGCCATGCTTAGAGGAGAGGTTTTAAAAACCACCAGGTGGAACTGGCTGGCCTCTTAGTCTGAACACATGAGGAGAGGTAAGCAGACAGAGGAAGATTACTGCATAACCATGACAACAGCATACTCCAGGTGTGCCCGGACTAGAGTCTTGTAGAGCGGGAGAATTATTGTTTTATCTCTGGAGTTGATCACCTTTTTAATGCATGCCAATATTCTGTATGCTTTGTTAGCACCAGCTTGGCATTGCAGATCTTTTTGCAAGGTTTCCACATCCTGCGGAGAAGTTATTGCCCTGCTTAGCTTAGTATTGTCTGCAAATACAGAGATTGAACTGTTTACCCCATCCTCCAGCTCATGTATGAACAAATTAAATAGGATTGGTCCCAGCACAGAACCCTGGGGGACCCCACTACCCACCCCTGACCATTCAGAGTACACTCCATTTATCACCACCCTCTGAACTCGCCCTTGTAACCAGTTTTCACTCCATGTACTCACCCTATGGTCCATGGCAACGGAACTTATTTTATACAGTAAACGTTTATGGGGAACTATGTCAAATGCTTTTGCACAATCCAAATACACCACGTCTACGGGCCTTCCTTTATCTAGATGGCAACTCACTTCCTCATAGAAGGTTAATAGATTGGTTTGGCAAGAATGATTCTTCATGAATCCATGCTGATTACTGCTAATGATACCGTTCTCATTACTAAAATCTTGTATATAGTCCCTTATCATCCCCTCCAAGAGTTTACATACTATTGATGTTAGGCAAACTGGTCTGTAATTCCCAGGGATGCACTTTGGGCCCTTTTTAAATATTGGTGCTACACTGGCTTTTCTCCAATCAGCTGGTACCATTCCAGTCAGTAGACTGTCAGTAAAAATTAGGAACAATGGTCTGGCAATTACTTGACTGAGTTCCCTAAGTACCCTCGGGTGCAAGCCATCTAGTCCCAGTGATTTATTAATCCTAAGTTTCCCAAGTCTAATTTTAATTCTGTCCTCTGTTAATCATGGAGGTACTTCCTGTGATGTGTCATGAGGATAAACACTGCAGTTTTAGTTACTGAAGCCCCCCAATTCCCTCGGGGAGACTGAGGAGAAGAATAAATTCAACACGTTTGCCAACTCCCCTTCCTTTGTAACCAGATGTCCTTCCTAATTCTTTATGGGGCCAATATGGTCTGTCCTCCCTTTTTTACCGTTTACATACTTAAAGAATTTCTTGGGATTTTTTTTTGCTCTCCTCCGCTATGTGTCTTTCATGTTCTATCTTAGCCTTCCTTATTGCACCCTTACATATCTTGTCACATTCTTTATAAAGTTTGAATGCCGATGATGATATCTCAACCTTGTATTTTTTGAAGGCCTTCTCCTTTGCTTTTATATGCATTTTTTACATTGGCGTTAAGCAATCCAGGATGGGATGCATTGGCTAATGCCCTTATTTAATATGCTCTTAAAGCAAACCCATCTCGTCTCTGCGTTCTTTGTTCCTAAGATTTTATCCCAATTTATGCCTTCTAGTAAGGTTCGTAGTTTAGGGAAGTTGGCTCTTTTGAAATTCAGTGTCTTTGTATTTCCCTTATGTTTCCTATTTGTGTGATTTATATGGAAGCCAATTGACCTGTGATCACTGTTCCCTAAATTGCCCCGTATTCCCACATCCGTGGTCAGGTCTGTATTGTTGGTAATCAGTAGATCCAGTAACGCTTTACTTCTTGTTGGTGCGTCTACCATCTGACCCATAAAATTGTCCTGCAAGAGATTTAGGAACCGGCGAGCCTTAGATGAATGCGCTGTTCCCTCCGCCCAGTCTATGTCTGGATAATTAAAATCCCCCATTATGATAACCCTTTCCATCCTTGCCGCTAATCCAAATTGTGATAGGAGATCTGTCTCCCCTTCCTCCCTCAGGTTAGGGGGTCTATAGCATACTCCCAGTATTATTTTCCCCTTAGCTTTATCCCTTTGGAGCTCTACCCATAAGGATTCCACCTCCTCCCTAGCTCCCTTAGTGATGTCATCTCTCACATTCACTTGTACATTATTCTTGATATATAGGCATACCCCTCCCCCTTTTTTACCCTCTCTATCCTTGCGATAAAGGGTATACCCTTGAATGTTTGCCAGCCAATCATGAGAGCTGTTGAACCAGGTCTCTGAAATTCCCACAAAATCCAAATCCTCGTAGAATAGTATCTCTAGTTCACCCACATTGTCTGCCAGGCTCCTGGCATTTGTGAACATGCCACGTAGTTTAGACCGGTCACATATTATCCGTGTTCCGAAATTGTAAGAATACACATTACACAAGTAATTGGAACTAAAACTAGCAATCATCAGTTATGCATCACTACAATATTTACAAAAAAATCTTTCTTCCTGCTCTTACCTTATCCAAAATCTTTAAAGGCCCCTTTCACACATGCGGACAGTATGTCCGTATTTCATCCATCCGTTTGCGGATGAAATACGGACATACATGCATTCCTATTGGATAGCGGGTGTCTGCGGATAAACAGCCGCAGACGCCCGCTATCGTCCGCCTCCGCAATTGTCCGATTCTGCAGACTTGGGAAAATCCTATTTTTCTATCCGTCTGCAGAGCGGATCGGATGAACACGGACAGACGGTCTGTGTTCATCCGATCCCCCATAGAGGAGAACGGAGAGCTGACAGGGCGGTCCCTGCACAGTGTGCCAGGACCGCCCTGTTATCTGCCGGCTCAGCGGGGACAACAGAGCGATCCCCACTGAGCAAGCGGATCATCACGGGTCGGATCATTACTGATCCGTCCCGTGTGAAAGGGGCCTGACTCACTCATCAATATGTATCATTTTGAGGACACTCAAAATGCTCGTAGATCGCCACAGTGTTCTTGCCAGGAAGTGGGAGCAGGTAACTGTCAAAACTAGATACCCACTCCCCCCCCCCCCAAAAGTGTCAAATGTGGCAGTGGTGAGGGGCAGGTGTGAACAAGTGGAGCTTCACCTTTTGGGTGGAGCTCCGCTTTAACACCTGAAAAGTCTGGGGGAAATGGAGATGGAGGGAGACATGACTGAAGCTTGGCAAAGGCTGCAAACTGGGCATTTTCCTCAACGAGCACACTACTGAAGTCCCCAGGGGAAAATAAGTTTCATTTTTTTAGTCTGGGGCCCAGGGGGAATTGCCCTTTTTGCACCCTTATAAGTTCTAAATCAGGCACTGCCCTACCTCAACAAATAAAACAGAACTCAGCTGCACGATTACATGTACTAAATATTGCCTTCCAAATTGTCTGTACAATTACATATTTAATTTTTATGTACACCTGATCTATGTAACCAATGCTTGTTTTAGGTTGTTTCAATAAAAACTATTAAAAGAAGAAGAAAGTTATGAATGAATTTACTTGCCTGGAGTTGTTTTTTTTTATATCCCATTCTATGAACAACCCATCTAACCCATCTGTGTGGGATCAAAACCATGATGACAAATTAGGAACAAATGGGAGATATTGGGGGTTATTTACGAAAGGCAAATCCACTTTGCACTACAAGTGCACTTAGAAGTGCAGTCTCTTTAAATCTGAGGGGTAGATCTGAAATTAGGGGAAGCTCTGCTGATTTTATCATCCAATCATGTGCAAGCTAAAATGCTGTTTTTTATTTTCCTTGCATGTCCCCCTCGGATCTACAGCGACTGTACTTCCAAGTGCACTTGTAGTGCAAAGTCAATTTGCCTTTAGTAAATCAACCTCCATTGTCTCCATCTAATTATTCTTGAACCTTTGATACATCAAAACTGGTTTCCTTACCTTAATTAGATGTTCCACAGCATCATGTGTTAGACACGTATAGTTCTTCAGGAAGTCCAACCGATGGCGCTCCGTTTCCTCCTTTACATTTGACTCTGATTCTTGTTCCAGCATCTGAAAAACCATCGCCCCAGCCAGAAGGTATGTGAAAAATCCAGCTGCCAGCAGGGCACTTTTTAAAAGCCCAGAAAGCAGTTTGCCTGTCTTCTTACCAGTGCTTTTTTTTTCAACTGTTTCCATTGTCACAGCACTTAAGCGGACTGCGAGAATCAAGAAACACAGTGCCCTATATAGAATATACCTGAGCGTTTGTTTGGAGGGTCAAGGACCTGGATTTTCCAATGGGAGTCCGTTTATGGAAGCAAAAGACTTCACGGGGAGAGTTAGGGAGGAGCGATGAGCTCTCGCTGTAAACTCTTTGTACTTTGAATTCTGACACAGTTTACATTTCCTGCAAATATAAGCAGGACAGAGCAATTATTACGCAATAAGCTAAAGTGACATGTACTAATCAAAGAAATTCTTATCATACTTTACAGGGTGTATGTGCCTTTTTATTGTATCTGGTAAAAGAATGGGTGCCATCTGCTAGAGAAGATCATATTATCTGTAGATTTATAAAGGACAAAAGAAAATGAGATGAACAGCCCTGTCACTTATTTCAGAACTTCAAATGAAAGGTGCACATGGCATTTATTATGGCATATTTGGCAGCGATGCTTATTTATTCTATGTATTTAAATAGCAATGGCAGAAAAAACTTTGAGTATAGTATTACTTCCGCAGACACACAATAGCATCAAGCTATTATTTAATCATTTTGGCTTATGAAAGGATATCTGGGTATAAGATAGATAGATATCACTGCAACAACATAACGTGTTTTAACGTTCATATCCACTGCTCAAATAAAAGTTAAATATCTATTGTCCAGCATTTCCAAAAATAAAAAATACTCTCACTACCAACCTCACCTCACCTCCTCTCCTGTACTGTCCCCTGTCTGGAGTGCAGACCACTCCAGACGTCCGGTACTGCTCATCTTCCAGACTGAATGATGGTCAGCGACGCGTTCTAGAACTCACATGCAAATAATAAGGGGAGTGAGTGAGGAGATTCTTAACTAGTTAGTAGTCGCCAGCTGGATCAATTCCTATATCTTTAAACTCTGATTATAATAACCTCGCCTTGAAAACAGAGATAACCATACTGGAAAGTAACCAGATTACCACTGTATACAAAAGTATCAAAGCATTTATTACGTCACTACACACATTAAAAGACATTTAATATCACCCTGATCCTGCATGGCCGATGTATGCATATATACAGTATCTAGTGGACTTGGGTCTAAGGTAGGGTTGCCACCTTTTCTTCAAGCCAAACCCGAACATTTTCACGGCGCATGGCAATTTTTTTGTAGTACACACTATAGGATTGTAAAATACCTTGGGTTACCCAAAAAGAGTAGTAATGAAGTGTGCTACAGTGAACAGTTGCTATAGCCAAATTGCATTAACAGTGGGGGGACTTAAAGGGGCATGATTAAATAAAACAAAAGTATTTAGTGTACCCATAAAATATGATTTGATTAATAATAGAAATGTCAGTGAAAATAGCCTACCTTAAAAGTGGACACTGTCAGCCAGTAGAGCAGTGGACGGTGTCAATAGAGCAGTAAATGGTGTCAGTAGGGCAGTGGACAGTGTCAGTAGGGCAGTGTACAGTGTCAGTAGAGCAGTAAATGGTGTCAGTAGGGCAGTGGACAGTGTCAGTAGAACAGTGGACAGTGTCAGTAGAACAGTGGACAGTGTCAGTAGGGCAGTGGACAGTGTCAGTAAGGCAGTAAATCGTGTCAGTAAGGCAGTAAATCGTGTCAGTAGAGCAGTGGACAGTGTCAGTAGAACAGTGTCAGTAGAGCAGTAAATGGTGTCAGTAGGGCAGTGGACAGTGTCAGTAGAGCAGTAAATGGTATCAGTAGGGCAGTGGACAGTGTCAGTAGAGCAGTAAATGGTGTCAGTAGGGCAGTGAACGGTGTCAGTAGGGCAGTGGACGGTGTCAGTCGAGCAGTGGACGGTGTCAGTCGAGCAGTGGACGGTGTCAGTCGAGCAGTGGACGGTGTCAGTCGAGCAGTGGACGGTGTCAGTAGAGCAGTGGACAGTGTCAGTAGAGCAGTGGACGCCTCTAAGGGCCCTTTAACACTGATTTTTTTTTTCCCTTGTGTTATTGTCTTGCAAGAAAAATGCTGAAAATTTTGTTTCTTTAAATTCTATGGGACTTTTCCCACCACTGCACTGTGGGTGCATTTTTAAGCAAGTGGTCCAAAAATGCTCAGGGAACATTTTTACTGCAATTTTGCTACAGAGCCGTGCATTTGAAAGGGGCCTAAATGGAACCTACTTGCTTATATGTCCACCTTCTATTTCTTTTCAAGAAGGAAGGCAAAGTATAATGACCTTTGTAAATGTCCTTACTTATTTAGAGAAACAGAGATCAACTTATCAGATGTAATTTGCAGTGATTCTCCTTCAATTTCAAGTATGTAGTATGAAGCAATCTTGCGTACGATATTTGAGTTTACTTGTATTGGAAATACCAATAAAGGACTGCTTGTTTTTACTAACTCAGCTGGCTGATGTTCCCAGGCTACATCAGATATACACTATATTGTCAAAAGTATTGGGACACCTGGCTTCACACACTCTGTGCAGGCCAGTCAATTTCCTCCACCCCAAACTCACGCATACATGTCTTTATGGACCTTGCTTTGTGCACTGGTGCACAGTAATGTTGGAACAGGAAGGGGTCACCCGCAAACTGTTCCACAAAGTTGGAAGCATGAAATAGTCCAAAACTTATTGGTATGCTGACACCTTATTGGTATGCTGACAATCCCAACCCTTGAAAAACAACCACACACCATAATCGCCCCTATATGAAATGATTTGAACCAGTGCACAAAGCAAGGTTTATAAAGACATTGATTAGCGAGTTTGGGGTTGAGGAACTTCACTGGCCTGCACAGAGTCCTGACCTCAACCCGTTAGAACACATTTGGGATGAATTAAAGTGGAGACTGCGAGCCAGGCCTTCTCGTCCAGCAGCAGTGCCTGACCTCACAACTGTGCTTCTGGAAAAATGGTCAAACAATCCCACATACTCCTAAACCGCGTGGACAGCCTTCAGAGAAGAGTCAAAGCCATTATAGCTGCAAAGGGTGGGCCAACGCAATATTGAACCCTACAGACTAAGACTGGGATGCCATTAAAGTTTATGTGCGTGTAAAGGCTGGCGTCCAAATACTTTTGACAATATTGTGCGTGTGTGTGTATATATATTTTTTCTTTTCAAAGTCATACAGAGAATGTTAGCAAAGGTAATAGCGGCAGAGGAAGGTTCCAGTTCTCCTGGAAACCTCCCCACTTGGGCTCAGACTGACCAGGCCGTATTCCGTCCCACAAAACAAATGCTGTCAATTCGGCTGAGATCTGCTCTGCTACAATTTGCCTTCCACTGGACTTGTTGTGAATTGTTATATTCTGACTACAATACAAGTTCTTTTCTTTTGGAACTGGACCGTGTGTGAGTTACTGCCGCTACACCACACTTCATCCTCTCACACTTGGCAGCAGTCTGCAAGATATGTCACTTCTCGCAGCGGGTGCAAAAGGAGAACTAGGCACCGCCATAGCACCGCTAGGATTGGCCCTGGCGCCTAAATTCAATGGCTCCAACATGCCCTTGGCAGAATAGGAAGAGAGGCTAGAGAGCACTGTGGGCCTGTACCATGTTCCTGCCTGGCTGGCATTAACTCCTTGGAGGATGATGCCTGTCAAGTGGTGATGGCTGTGCCGGAAGAGGACCAGACAACACTGAAGCAAATTGTGACACACCTAGAAGACTTGTTCAGAGAAAACGTGATGGTTCCAGAGCGGAGGCACAGATTCTTTGTCTGGGGACTAAAAAGTATGATCTTCTGCATATAAAAAAGCTTTGGCTCCCTCACACTGTCTCAACTGGACGTGGCTTACCTGAAACATCAAATGTCCACACTTAAACAGGATTCGGCCCCTGATTCTAAGGGTGAGAACCTGTTATGAAGGGACCCGAAGGAAAACCATAGCCGACACACAGGTCAGAGTTGTCTGCAAACCCCCTAACAAGAAGTAGTTTGGTCCCTCCCCATTAAGGCCCACAAAAAGCTGAAAGGGGCCACCATGATGATAGAACCCCAGTGGCACCTGGAGAGTGGCTGGTTGCATGCACCCTCTCCAAGGTTTACAAAGCAAAGGCCTTGGTGCAGCTCCCCAACCTGGGGACCACCTTGATTGCACTCCCCATCCATACCACCCTGGCAGACCTGTATGTGGTACCCTGTCACTGTATCTCAGAAGTTCAGCCTGGGGTAGAGGCCACATGTGCTCTGCTTCAGACGGCTATGGCCTTGCTGGATGAGTCACAATACAAGCTAATGCTCAAACAGCTGGACATTGCTTTCCAGCCCTATTACCTCCCACAACAGGGTTTGCCCACACCAACTGCTAGAGAAGCACCTGTAGGTCTTTGCCACTAGCACGCTGGTGAGGAAGATGGAAGCCTGCAATTCTGTGTGGACTAAACTAAGGGTAAATCTATACATTACTCTGCACAGGAACCAGGAAATCACCTATCATCAGCACTTTATGCCTGAGGATTGTCACCAGCACTTTGTCATTTTATGGTGACACTGCTAACTAATATACAGCCACTTACCTAGCTTGCACCTTATATGGACACTACTTTTTTTTTTTTTGCTTTCACCTATAAGAACATTTCCAGCATATACCTATATGGAGGAAACTTTTTTTTGTATGCTTTTATACGCCGTATAGACGATATACATGCACTTTTGAGCACTGTTTTTTCACTTCATGTGCACACCTTATGGATATATTTCCTATCACTGTTCTACAAAGCATCATTTTGAGTGTTTGATATACTTTTATTGTCTTATTGATACTCTTTTATTGTTTTATCCGAAGAAATCACAGGACATGCGACACGTTTTTATACTGCCTAGGACTGGATATATATTGACCTTTGAACATTTGCCTCTTTCAACCATATCTTTCATTGAGCATATTTGCACTTTATTACTCACAGTATTTAGGTTCATAGCACTACCTTCACTTTATATATTTTCTGAGTGTAGGCAGGTGCAGTGTATTTTGAAGTCAAGAGGAGCATGGTTCCTCTATGGTTTCCTGGGTCACTGGGGCAGCGATCCTGTTGGATGTTGACTGCACATGTGACTCTGGTGACCCTGGCTCCTGAGCTTGGCGTGCATTTAGCATGTGGGTAGTGTAGGGACAGGTCACCCATCTCTTAGGGACAGTAATAGCAGCAAGGAAAGGTTCCAGACAAACAGAGAAAGGCTAGGTATCCACCACTTTACCTGGAAAACTCCCTGCTTGGGCTAGGACTGGCCAGGCTGCATTCCACCCCTCAAGACAGATGCTGTCAGTTTGGCTGAGATCTGCTCACCTACAATCTGCTGTTCATCTGTGAGTGTTCCCAGTCAGGCTGTCTTCCACTGGGCTTGTATTCTGACTACAATACAAGTTCTTTCTATTTGCAACTGGACTGTGTGTGAGTTAGTGCCTCACACCACGCGTAAATCTTTTGACTGGTGCATTAGGTTAATAAAGAACGCACTGTCTGAGTGACTGATAAAAATATGAATATCGGGAAGTCATGAGGAGAAAGATATCACATGTATAAAGTAGCATACAGTGTGACTCTTTCAGGGTTTTATTTCTGTATATGTCTCTGCAGGGGTGATTTACCCACTCTTTTTGTCCCCTTGCATATATGGGAGAAGGCTCTATCTTATGTTAGAGGTGTGGAGCACATATACACTGTTGGTGATCCCATATATGGAAGGATAAGACAGCTAGTTGTTTTTACAGATGCAAGTGAGTCCAAGGGAAATCTTGGAGAACATACATTTAGGATCTCATAAAGCCAGGGGTCAAGTCCTGGGGAAAAAAGTGTGGGAACTCCCAACAAGATCCACTCGCCCACCAAAAAAAAAAAAAAATTATGCGCTCATATGCACGAACACTTCAAAAGTGGTATTTTTCATCCAAATTTTGTATTGTGTGTATGAAGCTTAACTGTTAGTACATAAAGAAAAAACAATCCTCAATAAACATAAATACGGTAATTCTCTGAATAATCAGCATTCATTCAATTGCGCTTCCATGCAAATGTGAACATCATGTTCTGATCTTTATTGGGGAATGTTATTTTGTATATAGAGTGTTTATGTGGTGAGTTTACACTTTTCATTGAACAGAGTTTGGATAACACAGGGTTAAACGGAAAGGTCATAAATGAACTGCACATTATCTGGACAGAATGCTTGGGGAGATAGTGATGTGTTCCTGCTTAGGAGATGTATGTTAGCTTGGGTGGCTACAAACTCTGCAGGGCTCCAACACACACTCGCTGCTATTCCAACCCTTCACATATTTCCACATAAACTTCCATCCTGGCATTAAACTTTGCCAGGTATTGTGCTCAGCTTACCACCTCAAACTGATGTTCCTCCATCAGCTCACCTCTCTCCCTGCATGTCCTGTGAGCAGAATAGCTGTGCTCCTCCTCTGGGTTCTCTCATCATATGGCACTGAAGATAGAGGAGGGGGGATTCAGCAGGACACACAGAGCAAGTATGCAGGAGACTGGGGGGGGGGGGGGATGAGGAGACAGAATATCAGGAGGGGCCGGCGGGGAGGAGCGCATCACGAGAGGTCTGACTAAATACAATCTCTTAGCAGCAGAGACCTGATCTACCCATCAGCTAGCTGTGATTGACAGGTAGATCAAAGCGGAAGCTGTGATTGGGGCCCCCTACTGGCAATGTCTGAATGGTCAGGTGTGCGGCACTTACTATTGCAAACTGTGTCGGCAGCTGCTGGTGTAGCACCTACCACACAGCTTGCATATTTCAAAGTCTTGCAGGCATGGCTGCTAATGGGAACTGAGTTCCTGTTGTGGAAAAAGTACAGGAACTCCGTTCCCATGCATTCCCGCAGGACTTGAGCCCTGCATAAAGCCCGGTACACTAAAGCCTAATAGTTCAGCCGCCACACTAAAGCCTAATAGTTTCTTACTGCTCTATTGTGTTTTGACAGAGGGATGCCCCCCCCCCCCCCCGCCAGAACACTCCGGTCAGCCATTGGCTGAGAGCACTGATCTGGAGCCAGTCGTCAGACCTTTTTTGGTTATGCCCCTGCCTGCTCCTATCAGACCAGCTGCAGTACACAGGGTGATGCCACTCGACACTGGGCTCGTGTGTACTAGACTTAACTCAGATTTTGGCAGCGCCTAATTTTTTTTACTGGAACAGTGGTTACCACCATAGATAGACTTTTTTTCTTTTTTTTTTTTTTGCTGCATTTTTTCAGTGATACTGTTGTCAATTTCTATATTTCACTTTGTTCCCCATTCTATAAGTCAGCAAATGGACCATTTAAGTCAGGGGGTCTCCAAACGTTTGAAACAAGGGGCCAGTTTACTGCTCTTTAAACTTTAAGGGGGCCGGACTGTGGCCAGTTAGAATATGTCCCAGCATTAGTGGGTGGTCAGCAGAAGTAAAAAAAAAAATACATCATTAGGGTCAGTGGGAGGAATAGTGATTCATTATTGGTGTCAGTGGGAGGAATTCTTTCCCCTCATTGATGTCAGTGGGAGGAATAATGCCCCGTCAATTGGTGTCAGTGGGAGAATTAGTTCCCCATCTCTGGTGTCAGTGGGAGAATTCGTTCCCCATCTCTGGTGTCAGTAGGAGGAATAGTACCCCAATGCTGGTGTCAGAATGGTGCCCCAAGGGCCAGATAAAGGCAAGCAAAGGGCCACATCCAGCTGGGCACAGTTTGGAGACCCTTGATTTAGGTGATATGGTGATATTTTGTACACCTTTTGGTTTGGGTCACACTTTTGCTGCACAATTCATAAATATCAGAAATAAGATCATACCCAGGGCATATACAGTATAATGTCTGCAACTGTACCGACTATAAAACAGAACTATATTGGGTATTGGGTAATCCTTCTTCTCGTGTGTACGTGTGTGTACATGCATGTGTGTACATGTCTGTGTGTCATATATACACATGTGGGGGGAGGGGGCTGCGAACGTACAGATGTGAGGGGGGCCGAGAGTATACAGGTGTGAGGGGGGCCGAAAGCATAAAGGTGTGTGTGTGGGGGGGGGAAGGGCTGAAGCACTGAAGGACTTGTTTGGATGGCTAGTGGGTGTATTTGGTGGGATGGCCAGTGGGTGGGCCCTGGGGAATGTTGTTGGTCAGGTCCAAGGGGGGCCCAGGCCTAAAGCTGTGTAAGTGGCCTCACAATTTCTGATCTGTCCTGCCATAAATACTTCCCTCTGCCTGACCGTGGATGTAAAGTACACTGATTCTGTGTTGAGACGACTAGGCTCTGACCACAATCTCAACATGACCGCATATAATTGATATGAAATATGGAAAAAATACTTACACACTGTTTTCTTCATTAAATCACAATACTGTCCTTTCCTGAATAAGCAGCAAATTAGCTGCAAATTGCATCTGACAAACAAAAGAGAAATTTACTGCACACTACTGTAGAGGTGTTGAAATGTTAAGAAAACCAATCTGGTTTGATTGATGCCAAGTTTAAAGAGGAAGTAAACCCTGATGGGTTTACTTCCTCTTTCATTCCCTGCAAAGGCAAAGCATAATGGACTACTATGCATCGCATAGTAGTCCATTATGTGTCACTTACCTGACACGGGAGCCAGCGAAGTCACCGCTGTCCCCTGTAGTCCGGCGCATCCATCTTCTCGTGGGGTCTCGCAGCTCCGCCGCTGTCATTCGGCGAAGCCGCGATGACGTCAATCCCGCGATGACGTCAAGCCCAAGCTCCTCCTCTTGGTTCTTCCCTTCCACCTCCATGAGCTGGTCTTTTCTAAATGACACAGAGACCAAAGCACCACAGTATCGCTACCCAGGTGCATCCTACACCCAGGTGAAGATGGGGGGGACTTGATGTAAGGAAGCACTCCACTCTGGGGACACCTGATGTAAGGAGGGACTCCGCTCCTCGGGAGACACCTGATGCAAGGAAGGACTCCACTCTGGAGACACCTGATGTAAGGAAGGACTCCTCTCTGGGGACACCTGATGTAAGAAGGGACTCTGCTCTGGGGACACCTGATGTAAGCAGGGACTCTGCTGGGAATGGGTGTAAGGAGGGACACTGCTCTGGGGACATCTGATGTAAGGAAGGACTCTGCTATGGGGTCACCTGATGTAAGAAGGGACTCTGCTCTGGGGACACCTGATGTAAGGAGGGACTCTGCTGGGAATGCCTGGTGTAAGGAGGGACTCCACTGGGGGCACCTGATGTAAGGAGGGTCTCTAATGGCAACACCTGGTGAAAGGAGGCACTCTACTCTGAGCACCTGATGTAAGGAGGGACTCTGCTGGGAATGCCTGATGTAAGGAGGTTCTCTGCTAGGGACACCTGATGGTGGCAGGCGACATGGTAAGTGATGCACTCAGGGCTTCCACTGATTCTGCATTATGGTGAGTTGAATGATTTAATTTTAAATTACAATGTAATAATATAAATAACGCTCTTCAATCAACCTGACACCATAACAACCATGGTGCCGGGATGATTGAAACGCCAGCACCAGGTGTTTGGAGTATCTTTATCTGCTGATTGTTAAACTTTATGGAATACACATATTGCTATTGTGGTGTATGATCTGTGCCTGCTGTCCCTCCATCCCTCTTTCTTTCCTTTATTCTCTCTCCTTCCCTACATCCATTGTTCATCTCAGACTCAAACCACACCCCATTTGAACGTGCCCCTTTAAGCCACGCCCAACATTTCGTTTAACCGCTTGCTTAATGGGCACTTAAACCCCCCTCCTATTGACCAATTTTCAGCCTGATGCACTTTGAATGACAATTGCACGGTCATACAACACTGTACTCAAATTACATTTTTATCATTTTCCCACAAATAGAGCTTTCTTTTGGTGGTATTTGATCACCTCTGCGTTTTTTGTTAAAAAAAAAAATGTAAAAAAGCCCAAATTGTTTAAAAAAAATGTTTATTTTTATTTGTTATAAAATTTTAAAACAGGTAATTTTTGTCCATCATTGATGTACGCTGATGAGGCGGCACTGATGGGCACCAATAGGTGGCAGTGATGGGCACCAATAGGTGGCAGAGTTGGGCACTGATGGGTGGCAGTGATGGACACTGGTCGGTTACACTGATAGGCATCACTGCTAGGTGACACTGATAGGCAGCACTGCTAGGTGGCCCTGATTGGCACCACTGGTGGGCATTGATAGGTGGCACTTGTGGGCACTGTCAGGTGGTAATGGCAAGTGGCATATATGAGGCATAATTGCCTCTTCCTCTTCGGGGGCCGATGTTCCCTGCAGATGAGCCAGTGATCGTTTTTTTTTTCTCCTCCGCTGTCAGCGTGAGGAGAAAAAAAAAGATCACCAAGCTTTTGTTTTGATCTTGTGATCAGCTGTCATTGGTTGACAGCTGATCGCATGGTAAGGGGCTGGGATCGGTGATCACCTGAGTTTTAGTGACTCGGTGACCACAGCGTGCGCAGGGAGCGTGCACAGGGGAGGCCGTCAAATGATAGCCTCCCAGAAATTCAGGTCCACGCTGTGGCTGTCATTCGGCTATAGTGCGGACATCAAGAAGTTAAAGCACGCTTATTTTTCCACCGTGGCGCACTTCGCCTACAAATTACTAGTTGCGCTTTCAGTGCCATTAATTGTTAATGATACACAAAGAACAGAAGCAAACACACATTTTGCCATGTAAAAAAAATGAGGGGCAAATGCAGCAAAATGCACAGTAAAAAACCTACAACCCACAAAACGCTGAAATGTCCCATTAACCACATGTAATGTAGCCAATTGAAATCAACAAGCTGCCCTATGCGTGTCAGAAAAAAAACGAGCTACAAAATATACGCTCCCACGATGCTAGATGTGAATGGGTCCTGAAAGTGAAATTGGTGCGGTAACACAAGAACAATGAGGCTCCATTCACATTTGTGCATTTCCTTGCATTTCATAAATGAGCTGCATGAAAAATCACAGTGAAAAACGCACCAAAATTTCACTCTAAAAATATGTTCTGAAGCTTCTTTGGGGTGATTGCTGTGTGTAGGGCAGCCCATTCAGGTGGATGGGCTGCTCTATGCGTGATGAGTGAAAATGCTCCAAAACGCCTCTCTACCTCGCAAAAAATAAAAAATAATAAAAGACGCTTGTGGGAATTCGAGCTCCCACTATGCAGAGGTGTGAACAGGGCTTTACAGCTGAGTGTTTCTGTCCACTCCCTTCTATCTACTTTTAGAAAGATGGCCATACACTATGCAATCTGATTGTATATTGTGTATTTAGTGGAATGGGGTATTCACTGATTGATTGCATTTTATTAAAAAATTGTGCAGGTGGGTAGATAATGCAGGGTGTGTGCATACCATGCCCTTGGGTCTGGTATGGATTTTAAGGGGAACCCCCTATCCTGAAAAAAACAGCATGTGGGTCCCCCGAGATCTATACCAGACCCTTATCCGAGCACGCAGCCCGGCCGGTCAGGAAGAGAGGTGGGGTCAAGTGAGCTCCCTCCCCCCTGAACTGTACCAGGCCGCATGCCCTCAACATGGGGGGGGTGGGTGCTTTTGGGCCAGGGAGGCACCCTGCGGCCCCCCACCCCAAAGCACCTTGTCCCCATGTTGACAAGGATAAGGGCTTCTTCCCGACAACCCTGGCCATTGGTTGTTGGGGTCTGCGGACGGGAGGCTCATTGAAATCCAGGAGCCTCTTTTAATAAGAGATCCCAGATCCCGGCCCCCCACCCTATTTGAGTATGGGGTACCCCTACCCATTCACCTGGGGGGGAAGAAACACACTAGAATGATATTTACAGTAAATTATTAGGCAGCTCTGGGGGTTTTCTTCCGACTTGGGGGGCCTCTTCCGACTTCTCCACGCTCTCCTCCTGGCCTTCAGTGTCTTCTGCGGGGCTCCTCCGATATCTTCTTCCAACTCTTTTACTAGCATTGGCCCGGTCTTCTCCATCGTCGTCTTCTTCCCTCCGATCATCTTCTGATGTTGATACAACGCTCTCTCTCCCGCTGTAATGTTGTGTGCGTGGTGTGCAATGACTTATATAGGCAGGGGCGTGGTCACTGGGTGATGTCATCCAGTGACCCCGCCCCTTATGACGTCACCACCCAGGGCAGGGGCGATGACCTGATTAAATAGTTCAACTCACCATAATGCAGAATCAGTGGAAATCCTGAGCTTGTCACTTGCCACCAGATGCAGCGTGCCACTTGCCGCCATTGCCTGCCACTAGATGCAGCTTGTTACTTGCCACAGTTGCCTGCTGCCAGATACAGACTGTCACTTCCCACGTTGGCTTATGCCAGATGCAGCATGGCACTTGTCAACCGTTGCCTGACGCCAGATGCAGCTTTCACTTGCCACCATTGCCTGACGCCAGATGCAGCGTGTCACTTGCCACCATTGCCTGACGCCAGATGCAGCGTGTCACTTGCCACCGTTGCCTGATGCCAGATGCAACGTGTCACTTGCCACCGTTGCCTGATGCCAGATGCAACGTGTCACTTGCCACCGTTGCCTGATGCCAGATGCAACGTGTCACTTGCCACCGTTGCCTGCTGCCAGATGCAACGTGTCACTTGCCACCGTTGCCTGGCGCCAGATGGAGCGTGTCACTTGCCACAGTTGCCTGACTCCAGATGCAGTGTGCCATTTTTCACCTGTAGCCAGCAACCAGGTGCAGTGTGCCACTTGTCACCCGTAGCCTGCCACCAGATGCAGTGTGCCACTTTCTACCTATAGCCTGCCACCAGATGTAGTGTGCCACTTGTCACCTATAGCCTGCCACCAGTCCGACACACCAGTCCGAAAGTGGACACCCCTCCCGCTGCTGGCTGCTGATGTGACCCCTCATGCGGGGCCCAGGGGTGTCATATGTATCTTCAGCTCTGAGGGGTTCATGCTCACATCCCCCAAAAGTGATGGACTACAAGTAGCAGCATGAACCCCCGATATCTAAAGATGTGACCCCCCCCCCCAAATTGAAGGACTACAGGTCCCAGAATGTACCTCTGAGAATTAATGGTGTGACCCCATTGATTTTGCATGCTAATGCTGGGACCTGTAGTTCTTCACTAATTGGGGGGGAGTGGGCAATAACATCTTCAGTTCTGAGGGGTTCATGCTGGGACCTGTAGTCCTTCACTTTTGGGGGTCACGTGCTCTAAAAGTAAAGGACTACAAGTCCCAGCATAAACCCAGCCCTGATATCGAAGCATGTGTCCTCCTTCCATCCCTCCCAGGGGGTAATCTCATCTTTCAGTGTCCTAACCTCTTCTGCCAGCATACTTATTTGCCACTGTCCTCTCTGCACTTATCATTTCTACCTCCAGGCTGACACACACTTGGAGCTCCTGTGAAGTGATATCAGTTCAGCACAGAACACTGGCTGCTGGGGGAGAGCTGACTGAGGATTTTAACCCTGATCTGTCATGGTGAGTGCTTTGGATTGCACTTGCCTTTCTACAAAACTCATCTCTCCCTTTGCGCATTTCTGCATGCTGCTTGCTGGACGATGAAGGGAGGAGGAGGGTGGAGCTGATCAGTAGGTGCGGAGAAGGAGGAATTTAAATCTACTCTGCTGTGAATGCTGGGTCTCTGCCTCTCTCCTCCTCATTACGTCACTGGTTCCTAGATGGCAGGTGGCGGCTAGCAACCATTTGGGCACTGAGCCAGTGTAAAAGGGGTCTCACCAGCCAGGCGTACAGGCTTACAGTGAGTGACAGCAGCATTGTGAGGGCTATTTTAGGGGGCATCAGATTGGCCCCAAGCCAGGGGGCAATTTCGGGACACTGTATTGTCCTGGAATGAGGGTGCCCTGGACCAGGACAGAGCTGCCAATTCCATTGCATCAGGGATGGCTGGGAGGTATTTTATACCGTAGTATTGTGCACCACAGGCTGCTTAGTACATAGTACTGATTATTCATCTCCTATTCAGAAAGGCTATTGAGTATAAGAACACATTCGGGCACAGCAGTTGCACTTTAAAGTATGATGAGGATGCTTTTTTTTATAAATATATGGGAGCTTTAAGAGCTGTATTTCCCTGGTCTTTAGTCATATGTTGAGGTAATAATGTTACTAAGAAATTAAAGTGGACTATTCAGTAACTTTACAAGTCTGCATAAAATGAATATATATACACGCACATCCTTATGCTGTCTGCACTTCAGTATTAGAACTGGTCGATCATCAAGGAGATATCTGCAGGCTTGGTAGATAAATGGTATTGAGCCTTTTTAATAAACAGTGAGCTCTTGCTGTCCGACTTGGTCTTCTATGGTCAGTATGGGAAAACTGGAGAAAATCCAGGTTAGACCAAACTTTCTCAGAACCACCAGCTTTTGAACAGGCCATCTCAAAGTTGAAATATGTTTAAAGCAGCAATTATACAAATACAGGAAAGGCAGATCCTGGAAGCACTAGCTTTCTCACGGGCAAGCTGTTGAAAGACAGATCAGTAACTCTTTCTTCTCTCTAAAATCTACATTTCACCCTATGAAGCATCTAAGGAAGCCATATTCTAGGATGGAAAAGGACCTGGGGGTCCTAGTAGATGATAGGCCCAGTAATGGCATGCAATGCCAAGCTGTTGCTAACAAAGCAGAATGTTGGCATGCATTAAAAAGGGGATTAATTCTAGAGATAAAACGATAATTCTCCCACTCTACACGACTCTGGTCCGGCTGCACCTGGAGTATGCTGTCCAGTTCTGGGCACCAGTCCTCAGGAAGGATGTACTGGAAATTAGACATGTGCATTAGTTTTCGTCCGAATGCATTTTCGTCCGAATTTCAGCTATTTTCGTTTTCGTTTTGACAAACGATAACGAAAGCACAAAATCCGAAAAACTAAAGATCCGACATAAATAAATGCTTTATTTTCGTTTTCATTGTTACAACAGTTCGATATAAAATAGGAGATTCGACATGACTCTGACAATAACAATCTGTCTATAGAACCTGTGGCCGAATGTGCCTAACCTTACCTCTATTAGTCCAAGATTATATAGAGAAAATATTTGACAGAGAAAAAAGATTTGACAGAGAGAAAAAAAGATTCTGCAAGTTACTGTCCTAAAAAGTGTTTGGGGACCTGGGTCCTGCCCCAGGGGACATGGATCAATGCAAAAAAAAGTTTTAAAAACGGCAGTTTTTTCGGGAGCAGTGATTTTAATAATGATTAAAGTGAAACAATAAAAGTGTAATATTCCTTTAAATTTCGTAGGGGGGGGGGGGTGTCTATGGTATGCCTGTGAAGGGGCTCATGTTTCTGGTGCTTAGAACTGTCCCTGCACAAAGTGTCATTTATGCAGGAAAAAAAGTCCTTTAAAATCACTCGCAGCTATTATGAATTGTCGGCTCCCGTAATACAGAGAACACTCATTGAAAGTCATTGATAAAAAAATAAATAAATAAATAAATAAAAAAGCGTGGGGTTCCCCCTAAATATCCATAACCAGACCCTTCAGGTCTGGTATGGATATTAAGGGGAACCCCGCATCAAATTTAAAAAAAAATTGACGTGGGGGTCCCCCTAAAAATCCATACCAGACCCTTTATCCGAGCACGCAACCTGGCAGGCCGCAGGAAAAGAGGGGGGGACGAGAGAGCGGCCCCCCTCCCTCCTCCGTACCAGGCCACATGCCCTCAACATTGGGAGGATGCTTTGGGGGTCTGTGACCCCTCAAAGCACCTTGTCCCCATGTTGATGAGGACAAGGGCCTCATCCCCACAACCGTGGCCAGTGGTTGTGGAGGTCTGCGGGCGGGGGGCTTATCAGAATCTGGAAGCCCCCTTTAACAAGGGGACCCCCAGATCCCGGCCCCCCCCTGTTTGAAATGGTAAGGGGGTACAAAAGTACCCCTACCATTTCACAAAGAAAGTGTAAAAAAATAGTTAAATAAGACAAACACACTTTTGAAAAATATCTTTATTAAAAATAAAAAAAAGATTCCAGCGGTGGTAATACACTCTTGCTATCCAGCGACGGACGGTCATCTCTCCAGCGATGGCTCACCTCATCTCTCGTCCCCCCCTCTTTTCCTGCGGCCTGCCAGGTTGCATGCTCGGATAAAGGGTCTGGTATGGATTTTTAGGGGGACCCCCACGTCAATTTTTTTTTTATTTGACGCGGGGTTCCCCTTAATATCCATACCAGACCTGAAGAGTCTGGTTATGGATATTTAGGGGGAACCCCACGTCAAATTTTTTCTTAAATTTGAGGCAGGGTTCCCCTTAATATCCATACCAGACCTGAAGGGCCTGGTAATTGAATTTTTTTATTTATTTATTTATTTATTTTTATCAATGACTTTCAATGAGTGTTCTCTGTATTACGGAGCCGACAATTCATAATAGCTGCGAGCGAAGGACTTTTTTTCCTGCATAAATGACACTTTGTGCAGGGACAGTTCTAAGCACCAGAAACATGAGCCCCTTCACAGGCATACTATAGACACCCCCCCCCCCTACGAAATTTAAAGGAATATTACACTTTTATTGTTTCACTTTAATCATTATTAAAATCACTGCTCCTGAAAAAACTTCAGTTTTTAAAACTTTTTTTTGCATTGATACATGTCCCCTGGGGCAGGACCCGGGTCCCCAAACACTTTTTAGGACAGTAACTTGCAAATTAGTACTTTAGATTTTGAATGTTGGAGTCCCATAGACTTTAACAGGGGTTCTAAAGTATGCTATATACTAGCTCCGTCGAATCTTCTTTATACATTCGACAGACACCATAAGCCTTAAAGACAGATTCGACCGTAATTCATGTGGATTTTCGGACTAATGCAATTTTTGAACGAAAAACTAAATAAATAAAAACGAATTTCGGGAGTAACTAAATAAATTACCGTCGTACCCCTACTCATACACATAGGGTGGGGGGCCAGAATCTGAGGGCCCCTTATTAAAGGGGGCTCCCGGATTCTGATAAGCCCCCCCGCCCGTAGACCCTGACAACCAACGACCAGGGTTGTCGGGAAGAGGCCCTTGTCCTCATCAACATGTGGACAAGGTGCTTTGGGCCCCCCCTTTCCGAAAGCACCCCCCCATGTTGAGGTCACGCAGCCTGGTATGGCTCAGGAGGGGGGGGGTCGCTCGCTCGTCCCCACACCCTTTCCTGACCGGTATGGACTTTGGGGGGAGCCCTGCACCGTTTTTTCTGCATAGGGGTTGCCCTTTAAATCCATACCAGGTGACGGGGCTCGCAAGGTGTGAATCTCGCCGATGGAGGCAGCGACATTGACTTCCTGCGCTAGTCCCGTCTACCTGGAGCCACATTCAAAATTAACGGACATTACTCCGTGTGTGGGCAAGTCCGTTCATTTCAAAAGTCCGGCGGACTAGCACACAGACGGACAATTTTGAGTCAAAACTTCTTTCTAATTTTGATTGGGTGTACGCGGCATTAGAGTTTTGTAATAAAAAGTGGTTTGATATATAAATAGTTATGCATTTTTCTTTGGTTGCCTTCGAAATCCCATAAGAGGGTCTTTTTCCCATTTCAAGTACAGAAGTAGAAATCCATGAACAGAATAAACATACATTAGAAGCCACTAATAATTAGACTATAGTTTTATGAAAAAATTCTGTTTGCTGTTACCTTTCTGACAATGTATTTTAGTTCACTCACATGTCAACATCCCTAATATAACAGGAAGATATTCTATAATATATATGTGCTAATTGCCACAACTGATTAAAATTCCCATATATAGTGTGCAAATAAAATAAAAACAAATAGTGGTGCTAGATTTATGCACACTAAGCAAAATTATAAATGCAACACTTTTGTGTTTGCCCCTATTTATCATGAGCTGAACTCAACAACTCTACAACTTTTTCCATGTACACAAAAGGCCCATTTCTCTCAAATATTGTTTACAAATCTGTCTTAATCTGTGTTAGTGAGCACTTTTCCTATGCCAAGATAATCCATCCACCTCACAGGTGTGGCATATCAAGATGCTGATTAGACAGCATGATTATTGCACAGGTGTGCCTTATGCCGTGTACACACGGGTGGACTTTTCCACAGCAAAGGTCCGACGGAACGAATCCGTCAGACAAATTGATCGCGTATGGGCTTCATCGGACCTTTGCTGTCGAAAAATCAGATGGACTTTAGATTTAGAAGATTTTGTTTCAAATTCACTCGAGTCCAGTCGAAAAATCCATTCGTCTGTAAGCTAGTCCGACGAACGAAATGCTAGGGCAGCTATTGTCTACTGGCTATGAACTTCCTTATTCTAGTCCAGTCGTATATAATCGCGGCCAAATCCGTCTGACTTTGGTGTGATTGTGTGTGGCCAAGTCCGTTTTAGCGAGGGGGGGGGGGGGTCACATTGATCTTAACATGACCAGACAGAGTGATACCTGATTGCTATGATGTAGGATGGCCATAGATGAGTAGACAGCTTCCAAAGAATGATGGCTGTTTTTGGAACATTGGGGCCACCAGGGCTGCTGATAGGGGGGGACCACCAGCCCTCCTGTACTGGGCCCTGCCCTGCAGGGGGGCCCGGAGGCAGAGAGGGGACTCCCAAATTATGGGGACTATACTAATCCTGAGCTAGGGTCCCATGTAGTGTGCGTGGGAGGAAGCAGAAAGCAAATTATTTAAAGCGGAGGTCCACCCTAAAATTGACCTCCGCTCATCGGAATCCCCCCCCCCTCCGGCGCCACAATTGGCACCTTTCAGGGGGGAGGGGGGTGCACCCACTTCCGGGATAGCTGTCTGCGGAAAGGGGCGTAGATTACGCCCCTTTCCGCAACTGCCCGCCCCTTTTGCGCAAGTGCCCCGCTGCCTGCTGGGAAACACACAGTTCCCAGAGGCAGCGGGGACCGTCCGGATTGCGCCGCGCGGCTCGCGCATGCGCAGTAGGGAACCGGGAAATGAAGCCGAAAGGCTCCATTTCCTGATTCCCATACCCAAGATGGCGGCGGCAGGACCCGACAGACGACCTAGCGATCGGCTTCGGGTGCCGACATCGCGGGCGTGCTGGACAGGTAAGTGTCACTATTTTAAAAGTCAGCAGCTGCAGTATTTGTAGCTGCTGGCTTTAAAAAAAAAAGAAAAAAACGCGGAGTCCCGGTGGACTCCCGCTTTAAACACTTTTGGGAGTAATCTGCAGCCGTATGTCCAGACTATTACATACAGTACATCACACAATTCCCAGTCTCTTCTATATCAATACGCCTGTCGGGACTTGTGTAATGTAATTTTCTGGACATACAGCTGCAGATTACTCCCGAAAGTGTTTAAATACTTCGCTTTCTGCTTCCGGCTGTCCAACTTCGTGCCCGGGAGGAATTAGCAGAGGTTTTAGAGGAGCTCAGCTTCTGGCCGGTCCCCACGCTCCCAGATCCAGAGGATCCAAGCCCCCCACCCCAGGAGAAGCACTGCATGAGGACCCCAGATAAAAGAAGCCAGCAGGACCAGGTGCTTGTGAAGTCGGGGAATGTTAGGTGGAGGTAGAGACTGGGCCCGGGATCTGAGCATAAATTTGGCCATACTGCATACTGCTCTCCCACATATCTAAAATATTTTGGGTATTCACCGCGCCCAGAGTGAAAGTCTTTTCCCTGCTGTACTTTCTATTGCGTTAATATACAGTATTAATGCTGCCACAGTAACCACATAGCTGGAGTGACACATCTCAGGGGCATAATTGCTGCGTATTAGTGAATGCTTGTGTTGGCCACTTTAGAGTCATCCAGTGGATCACTTTTCAGTGGGTTTTTGCTAGGTGGTGGGGAAGCAATAATTTGCCTCCTGATTTAATCCATTAAAACCTGTACCTGGCTGCAACTACATTCATGGTACACAGTTGCAAGTGGTCCCCTTTAATGGTATGGGTCATTTTGAGCTATCAAATGCCACACGGGAGATAACATTTGTATACCCCTATTTTAGGGTTCCCACTTTTTCTTCATTAATTTTTTGGATTCTGTAAAGGATTGCAAAAGACCTAGGACACCTTTGGGCGCTCCAAGGAGAATAGTAATGTGGCTTGCATAGTGCCTGCTCACCCTCACTGTTCTGAGCTACATTACTGCCTTAATATTGTGTCCAGGTTTCAAGTGGACACATGATTCAAAACCCGAACTGTCCGGATGAATCCTGGACAGGTGGCAATCCTACCCTATTTGCTACCTTTGCCTGTTACCCCCTCCTGACTCCTGCACTCTGTATGCTACATACTCCAGATCCTCTGTATTCTATGTATTACCCACTCCTGACCCCTGAACTAATTAATACCCACTCCTGACCCCTTTATTCTGTACAGGCATACCCCACTTTTAAGTACACAATGGGGTTTATTTACTAAAGCTGAAAATTGAAAAATCAGGCTCACTTCTGCATAGAAACCAATGAGCTTCTAACCTCAGCTTGTTCAATTAAGCTTTGGTAATAAAACCTGGAAGCTCATTGGTTTCTATGCAGAAGTGAGCCTGATTTTGCACTTTTCAGCTTTAGTAAATAAACCCCACCGTGTACTTAAAAGTGGGGTATGCCTGTATGTTACATATTCCAAACCCCCTGCATTATATGCATTACCTACTCCTGACCCCTGAACTAATCAATACCCACTCCTGACCCCTTTATTCTGTATGTTACATATTCTAAACACCTGCATTCTATGCATTACCCACTTCTGATTCTTGCATATGTATATTAAACCCTGCATTTCTCCATTGTACACAGTTCGCGGGTTAGAGGGAGGGGTGTTCAGGCTCCACCCCTGTTATGTGGGGGGCCCCTGCAGGGTAGGCTGTACGGGGCCCCATGATTTTTAACAGCGGCCCTGGGGGCCACCCATGATTTTCAGCTGATAGTGACAGAGCTTAATGATTTGTACTATCCCCAGTTATTCTTCCACGTAGTATTGTGCCTGCTAGCAATGAAGTCTGAAAACCTCCCTGTAAGTTCATGAGCACCTCTAGTCCTAGAGGCATTTGCAAGCATTCTCCTAGATCACAAACACCTTGATTATACCCTGGAAAAAAAACATCCCTCGCTATAATTATCTTTTTAATCCATTAAATACCAATGCACGGGCTGCAAAGAAGACACAAGATATGCAATTGTTCTGTTGCTGATATGTTTTGCATGCAAATGTTTAAGCCGAAAATCCTTTACGTGCCAAAATCCAACCAGGAAAATGTTTGCTTATATTCAAATGCTTACAGAGATGTGTCTGTATACAAAGCCAGATGTTAAACTTTTAAGCTGAATTACAGGCAAAATAAAAAAATCTTTAAACCTATCTACAAATTCATTACAAAAATCATCAAATGTACTAGTAACTGGCAAAAATATATTATTCTGCTCTGATATAAGCCTACTGTAATCACCTGTGCTGCAGCACTTAGGCTGAGTGCAGGAGGGTTTAGTACTCTGGGCCAATCAATTTTTGCTGCATTTCACAGTGCTGTCCATCTAGCACTGGCAGATTGCTGACTGGAGGAAAAAAAAAGAATGGACTCTTTAGTGTACTGCTGCTTCTTAAAGTGGTTGTAAACCCTTAGAAAACAAAACACCTAGATTAAGGCTTACCTGTAGGTCCAAGAAATATCTCCTAAACCTACACGGTTTAGGAGATATTTGCCAAAGGATAGGCACCGCTGTCTACGGCGCATGAGCTGTAGACAGCGGGGCGCAGGCGCACTGGACGCGCCGCTGTTAACGGCGATATGCCGTGAGTGGCGGCTCCCGTGCGCATGCGCGGTAGTGATGTCATCGCGGCTCCGTTGAATGACAGTGCTGGAGCAGCAAGACCCACCAAGAAGATGGAGGCTCCGTACACAAGGGGACAGCGGTGACATCGCTGGCTCCTGTGTCAGGTAAGTGACACATAATGGACTATTATGCGATGCATAGTAGTCCATTATGCTTTACCTTTGCAGAGAAACAAAGAGGAAGTAAAGCCATCAGGGTTTACTTCCTCTTTAAATCCCTTAATGATGAGTGTTCGCTCTCAGCAAGAGCTTGGTCTCTGTGCTGTGAGCGTGCTCTGAAGCACACTCTCAGCACAGAGGCTGAGCTCTTGTTGAGAGCCCTTTTACTATGGACTGGGAATCAGGAGGCCTAAATGTTTTTTTTAAAATGTACTATTTTGTACCAGTTTTCCTGATAATAAAAAAAGTCAGATGTCCATTAAAATTTACTGCCAAATTAAAGCCAAATTCGTCCTGAAAAACCCCCCACAGTATATTTCACCTGTAATGTGTACCTGTTATAGGTGGAACGGCCTCTAGCAGCTAAGGAGATGTTATCGACACATCTCCCACCAGTGGTCTGTCTCCCATGGTAACGGGAGCAGATTTGAACCGCAGAGATTTCCATCCTGTACTGTAGAGGTAAGGAAGTTCCAGAGATATGATGAGTGCCCGTGTGGATCCCGTGCAGAGTGCATGCCGTGGCCCACTTCTATACTGGGGATTAGTAGTGAAAAACGCCGGGGAGGTGGATCTGGATATTGGCTCAGCATGACCCTCCTAAATGCAGATAACAGAGAAGGTTTACACTGTCACGGGGAGCCGAAGGTTAATTGGAGAACAGTTGCAGTGGCGATGCACATGGTGTACATTCATCTCTAAGAGGGGAGACCCGCCTTAAGGATGAGTATTTCCCCACAGCGGCCTAAGCCTTTCCCAGGGCATTGATGAAAACAACACAAAACAAAGGTATCCCATGTGTGTAGTAAAGTGACCCCTGTGAAGGTCTGGGGTATTTTAGCTCATCGGTAGTCCACTCCACAAGGTTTATTTTAGGACTTTTTCTGCCCACTATTGAAAATCCCAGTTCCCAGATAAATTCAGTGCATACTTGACTCATTAGTGTGATTGTTCTCTGCAAAACCTGGCCCAGACTGCCAAAATAAATAGTGGCACGGGCTCTGGCTCGCCTCTCTACATATATCTCCCATGTTTCGCACTGGAGGAAGAATAGCGTCACTCTTCACACTGTCACCTCTGTGCCTACTACCACCCCTAGGGGTCCAAACCTTTTGGACCTGCCTTCTAAAGGGGCACTCCACCCACATCTTTTTTCAGGTGTGCTTCCACAAGCACTTCTTCCTGACCCTTGGGGTCCCACTGATCTTTCTACCATACCTTCTAGCCTTGGGTTCCTTCATTTCTTTTACCTTTTTTTTTCCACCTCCCCCAGACCTACTCTCCCAGGACTGTTGGGGGTCTACTTCTATGACACCTGTCTGGGACTGACTTCTCTCACTACCTGACTCAACCCCAAATAGCACCATCTGTTTTTCAGGTTCGCTAATACCTGTGGCAACCAATTTCTCAGAAATCCACAACTCTATTTTGTCAATATCATCAGGAACTCTTGTCCCATTGCTTGCTAGGACAGTGTCTGAGGAGGGACCACACACAGGCTAGCAGTCACTTCCCACAGTTTCACATCGCCCCCTGTTGTCCAACATTCCATCAGCGACTGTTCAACCAACAAACATTTTTCAACACATTTTTTCACAACGGTCTCTTTAACCATTTTGGTTACCGCTGGTATTTTCAATACCCCGTCTAAAGGTGCTCCAGAGTGCTTCTCATACACAACATCAATATGAAGCAATCTGTCACGATCACCCTGGCGTTTCGGCCGTACACAGGAGACTTACCCGTAGAAACCTGCCGTGGAGAACCCGTCGTTTCCCCTTGACGCGCGCTAAAGCGAACGAACGCACTCGCGTCAACATGAACGTGCGCACGCACACACGTGGGGTCACGAACGGGCGCACGTCTACTCGCGGGGGCGCGCTGACCCGTCGTACGACCGTTTTGGCGCCCTAAGGTCTTCTTAAGGCACTTGCTCCTTCCCATCCGTGCTGTCCAGTCTACAGCGTGTCCGTGACCTTGCTTTCTGTACCTGTACCTGTTACTTTGGTTCCTGATATCCGGCTTGTTCCTTGACCCTGATCCGTTGCTGCCTGCCTATGACCTCTGCTTGTCTGACCACGTCTCTGCCTCATCCTCTTGTACCTTGCTGATCGATCCCTGCTGACCCGGCCTGCACCTGACCCTGCTGTTCCTGCTTACCCGTTGGGGTTCCTGTATTTCCTGACGTCCACCTGCCCGCCAGTCTATCCACTTGTGCCTGCCTGCTACAGTCAAGTACCATCAGCTCTACCTACTCGCTGTCGGTGCCCTGCTGCTTATCCGGACCGGTCTCCATCCGCCAGGCACTTGTGCCCCCTGAACTTTTGAATACCTGTCTCCATCTCCAGGGGTTCATTAGCCAGGGGATACGAGGGGCCGCTTCCTGCATTCCAGGCTCAACTACTAGGTACGCGACAGTACTGGACAGCCATGTCCGAGCCTGCGCAGGGAGCCTCCCCCATGGACGAGCTTTGCCACCACCTGGCCGGCCTTACTCAGGCAGTTAAGAGTCTACAGGAAGGCTACGGTAGACTGGAGGAACAAGTCCAGGCGCTATCTGCTTCTGCACCAGTTGCTCCAGGGGCCCATGCTCCACCGTCAGTCGTGATGATGCCACCCGAACCCAGGGTCCCAACTCCGGAACGATTCGCGGGAGACCGGAACAAGTTCAGGGCCTTCCGCAACTCCTGCGAACTCTATTTCGCCCTGCAGCCTAGGACCTTCTCCCTTGAGGTGACGAAGGTGGGATTTATCATCTCTCTGCTAACAGATGAACCTCAGGCCTGGGCACACCGTCTGTTGGAACGAAAGGACCCATCCTTAGACTCCATGAATACCTTCTTCCAGGCAATGTCCAGACTCTATGAGGATCCCCAACTCGCTGCAACCGCAGAAGCAGCCTTACATGCCCTGCAACAAGGTCGCAGGCCTGTGGAGGACTACGTCTCAGAGTTCTGACGATGGAGCGCAGACACAGACTGGAACAACGCGGCCCTGCGGTATCAGTTCCGCATGGGCCTCTCCGAGGCTCTGAAGGATGAGTTGGCACGTGTGGGTGTCCCTGAGACTCTGGAAGCCCTGATAGACACCTCTGTCCAAATTGACAGGCGTTTGAGGGAGCGCGGCCAAGAACGTTCTTCCACAACTACTCGCCCGATCTGGATGCTACCACGGGTGCCTAGTCACCCAACTCCTCCTGTTCCAGCCGCATCCACATTGGACACCCCGGAACCCATGCAGCTGGGGCTACTCCGCCCATCTCTGACTCCAGAAGAACGCCAACGTCGCCGGGTCAACAACCTCTGTCTGTATTGCGGAGAACCAGGGCACTTTGTTCGCTCTTGCCCAGCTAAGATGCGTAAGTGCCTCCTTGTTCCACCTGTTCCCTCACCTGTGTTGTCTGATAACACCTCTCATCTGGCTGTTCCTGTTCTTTTACAGCTTCCAGGAAGGACTATTCCAACCCACGCAGTTATTGACTCCGGGGCATGCAGTGGCTTTGTAGACTCGTCCTTCGCCCGAAAGAACAGGATTCCCCTTAGACCGAGAGAGAAGGGGCTCTCGGTATACCTGGCTGACGGGTCTACCTTGGGATCAGGACCAGTGACCCAGGAGACTAGCCCTCTATCCGCTGTCATCGCCGGAACTCACCAAGAACTCCTTTGCCTAGACGTCATCCAGTCTCCTCTGTTCCCCATCATGCTAGGTATGCCTTGGTTGAAGGCACACAACCCACGCATTGATTGGGCCACTGGAATAATTGAATTCCCCTCGGACTACTGTCTCCAGCATTGCTGCCCGACTCCCAACGGGGACTCCTCGGCCCTTCTCTGCCTGGAATCGGATGATGAAACCCGACAAGCTGTACCCAAGGAATACCACGCTTTTCTAGATGTCTTCAGTAAGAAGGGGGCAGAGACTCTTCCTCCCCATAGGCCATATGATTGCCCTATAGAACTGCTCCGGGGGGCAGAAATCCCCTTCGGAAGAATCTTCCCTCTATCCGAGTCTGAACTGAGTACCCTGAAGTCCTACTTGGATGATAACCTTGAAAAAGGATTTATCCGACCCTCTACCTCCCCAGCTGGCGCTGGGATTTTCTTCGTGGAAAAAAAAGACCACTCCCTGCGCCCATGTGTGGACTATCGGGCTCTAAACAAGATCACCATTAAAAATCGCTACCCCCTGCCGTTAGTACCTGAACTTTTTCAGAGACTGGGTTCCGCTAAGTTGTTCACAAAGCTGGATCTTCGGGGTGCCTACAACCTCGTCCGTATTAGAAAGGGTGATGAGTGGAAAACAGCCTTCCGTACCCGCTTCGGGCACTACGAATACTTAGTGATGCCATTCGGGTTGTGTAATGCCCCAGCCACGTTCCAGCATTTTGTCAATGACATTTTTAGAGATTATCTTGATTTGTTTGTAATTATTTACCTGGATGACATCTTAATCTTTTCCTCCACTCTAGCCATCCACCGGGAACATGTTAAGAAGGTTCTGACCCGTCTCCGCCTTCACGGTCTGTACGCCAAGCCCGAAAAATGTGTTTTCGAACAGCAGAGTATTCAGTTCCTCGGCCTGGTCATCTCGGTTAGAGGGGTAGAGATGGATCCCCAGAAAATCTCCGCAATCCAGGACTGGCCTGCCCCCTCCGATAGGAAGGGAGTTCAGCGATTTGTGGGCTTCGCTAATTTCTATCGTAAATTCATAAAGGGATTCTCTTCTATTATCGCCCCCATTACCGGGCTGACCAAGCAGGGCCAAAGGTTCCGTTGGACCCCCGAAGCACAAGAGGCCTTCAAGACCCTGAAGGATTTGTTTGTCTCGGCTTCGGTCCTGAAGCACTCCGATCCCGCTCTACCGTATACCCTCGAAGTTGACGCTTCAGAAATAGCAGTCGGAGCGATACTTTCCCAGAGGCAGGGACCCAAGTCCTTACTCCATCCGGTTGCTTTCTTCTATCGCAAATTGTCAGAGGCCGAAAGAAATTACGACGTCGGAGATCGGGAGTTATTAGCAGTTAAGTCTGCACTCGAGGAGTGGCGCTACCTGCTGGAGGGGGCTATCCATCCAATCCTGGTCTATACCGACCACAAAAACTTGGAATACTTAAAGACAGCTAAGAGATTGAAGCCTCGTCAGGCCAGGTGGGCACTCTTTTTCTCAAGATTTGTATTCCACATCACTTACCTTCCCGGATCCAAGAATACTAAGCCAGACGCTTTATCCCGCATGTTTAGTCAGCCGGAAAACTTGCCACCTACCGATACCATCCTTTCTGCTGGGAACTTTCTTCTACTCCAGGGAGATGTGGTGTCTCAGGTCAAGCGGGCTTCCATAGGCGCTACACCTCCACCCAGTGCCCCGTTGTCTTCCAGCGATGACCTTCTGTGGCATGGGAACAGGATCTTTGTTCCCCAGGCAGTTCGGACTCTGGTTCTGGCCTCCTGTCATGACCATCCTCTGGCTGGCCACTTTGGGGTATTCAAAACCCTGGAATTACTCAGGCGTACATTTTGGTGGCCACGGATGAAGGACGACTGCAAGAGGTATGTACAGGCCTGTGCCACCTGTATTCAGAGTAAGGGCGACAAGTCAAGAGCCTGGGGTCTACTAAGACCGCTACCTGTTCCTGATAGACCATGGAGGATGATCTCCATGGATTTTATCATCGAACTCCCCCCTTCGGAGAACCATTCAACGATCTTTGTCGTAGTCGACAGACTCACCAAGATGGCTCACTTCTTGCCCATGAAGGGCACCCCCTCAGCCGCAGAGACAGCTAACGCCTTTGTTAAGGAAATTGTGAGACTTCATGGCATCCCCGCCAACATCACATCTGATAGGGGGGTGCAGTTCACCTCAAGATTTTGGAGGGCGCTCTGTGGAACTCTGAAGATCGATCTTTGCCTGTCCTCAGCCTACCACCCGCAGACCAACGGTCAGACCGAGAGGACGAATCAGACACTGGAACAGTATCTTCGCTGTTTTTCGTCCTTCTCCCAAGACGACTGGGTCTCTCTGTTACCGATGGCTGAGTTCGCTTACAATAACACAATCCACTCGGCCACCAAGCAGTCCCCTTTTTATGCGAACTTTGGGTTCCATCCGTTGTTTTTGTCTGGCAGTCTTCCCGAGTGTTCGGTACCAGCGGTTCAGAAGAAACTCAACTTCTTTGAAGAAAATAACAAGCTCTTACAAGAAACCCTGGCCAAATCACAGGAGCATAACAAGGAAGTCTTCGACAGAAGGAGAAGAGGGGAGCTGGATCTTAAGTTTGGGGATCGGGTCTGGTTGTCCACCTTGAATCTTAGACTGTCCTGCCCCTCCAAGAAGTTGGGCCCGAAATTCGTGGGTCCCTTCCCGATCAAGAGGAAATTAAATGACGTGGCGTTTGAACTCAAACTTCCTGAATCCTTCCGAATTCATCCAGTGTTCCATGTGTCGCTTCTCAAACCCGCAGTCGCGGATCCCTTCGCTGACAGGATCTCCAGTCCCCCGGAACCCGTGTTGGTCAATGGGGAGATTGAGTTTGAAATCGAGGCCATTCTGGACTGTAGGAAGAGAAAGAACCAGGTCCAATTCTTGGTCAAGTGGAAGGGGTACGGACCTGAGGAGAACTCCTGGGAGCCAGAAGCTAACATCCATGCCAAGAGACTCATCCGTGCCTTCAAGAATTCCCACCCGAATAAGTTGGCTCAGTTGGGCATCCGGAGGCTGCCCCTTGGAGGGGGGCAATGTCACGATCACCCTGGCGTTTCGGCCGTACACAGGAGACTTACCCGTAGAAACCTGCCGTGGAGAACCCGTCGTTTCCCCTTGACGCGCGCTAAAGCGAACGAACGCACTCGCGTCAACATGAACGTGCGCACGCACACACGTGGGGTCACGAACGGGCGCACGTCTACTCGCGGGGGCGCGCTGACCCGTCGTACGACCGTTTTGGCGCCCTAAGGTCTTCTTAAGGCACTTGCTCCTTCCCATCCGTGCTGTCCAGTCTACAGCGTGTCCGTGACCTTGCTTTCTGTACCTGTACCTGTTACTTTGGTTCCTGATATCCGGCTTGTTCCTTGACCCTGATCCGTTGCTGCCTGCCTACGACCTCTGCTTGTCTGACCACGTCTCTGCCTCATCCTCTTGTACCTTGCTGATCGATCCCTGCTGACCCGGCCTGCACCTGACCCTGCTGTTCCTGCTTACCCGTTGGGGTTCCTGTATTTCCTGACGTCCACCTGCCCGCCAGTCTATCCACTTGTGCCTGCCTGCTACAGTCAAGTACCATCAGCTCTACCTACTCGCTGTCGGTGCCCTGCTGCTTATCCGGACCGGTCTCCATCCGCCAGGCACTTGTGCCCCCTGAACTTTTGAATACCTGTCTCCATCTCCAGGGGTTCATTAGCCAGGGGATACGAGGGGCCGCTTCCTGCATTCCAGGCTCAACTACTAGGTACGCGACACAATCCAACACACTGAGACAACTTTTCACAATAACTCCAAACATTGCATTAAATGATTCAAACATTGCTATCTCTGCACAGTACAGACTGTAATATCAATCTGCAGTTAGCAGTACCCCATGGTACAAGCTCTCCTAAGGCAGGAGAGGACAGAAAGATATACATTGGCTGTACACTCCATAATTCTAACATTTCTTTGAGCATGTCTGTCATCACAAAACACACAACATAATTTTTTCCTTCATGCGTTGTGGGCAAAATTTCTGCTGTGCGTTCATGCTCAGTCGGACCTCCTCGCATGACAGGGTTCATCTCTGCAACAGCCAACACACTGTGGTCTATAGGCTGTTCTGCAGTCCCTTCGTCTGGCACAGCAGCAATAGAGTCCCCCTCACTTTTACACAACATAGTCTTGTAAGGCATAGTCCCTTCATTAAATATTGTGCTTCCCTGTCCCAGTCTGTTTTAACCACTTCAGCCCTGGAAGGATTTACCCCCTTCCTGACCAAGCCCTTTTTTCCAATACGACCCTGCGTCGCTTTAACTGACAGTTGCATGGTCATGCGATACTGTACCCAAACAAAATTTACGTCATTTTTTTTCTCACAAATAGAGCTTTCTTTTTGTGGTATTTGATCACCTCTTTTTTATTTTTTTGCGCTATAAACAAAAAAAATGCAACAATTTGGAAAAAAAGCTATTTTTTTTTAACTTGCTATAATAAATATCCCCCCAAAAATATATAAAAAACTAATTTCTTTCACAGTTTAGGCCAATATGTATTCTTCTACATATTTTTGGTAAAAAATAATTGCAATAAGCGTACATTGACTGGTTTGCGCAAAAGTTATCGCATCTACAAAATAGAGGATAGATTTATGGCATTTTTTATTAATATATTCTTTTGCTATTTTTTTTTTTTTTATTGTGATTTACGACATTGCGGCCTACAGATCACTTTTGACACTATTTTGGGACCATTGGCATTTATACAGTGATCAGTGTTATAAAAATGCACTGATTACTGTGTAAATGTCACTGGCAAGGAAGGGGTTAGACACTAGGGGGCGATGAAGGGGTTAACTGTGTTCCCTCAGCATGTTCTAACTGTAGGGGGGGGTGGGCTTACTAGAACATGACAGAGATCCTTGCTCCTGATCACTGGGAGCAGTAGATCCCTGTCATGTTGCTAGGCAGAACAGGAAAATGCCTTGTTTACATAGGCATCTCCCCATTCTGCCTCTCCGTGCCACGATCGCAGGCCACTGGCAGACATCGAGTCCGCAGGACCCATGGGCATGCTCCTGTGGCAGATGACGCAGCGACGTACGGGTACATTGCTTTGTGCACCTGTGCCACTTTGCCGACTTATATCAGCGTGAGCCGGTCGGCAAGTGGTTAAAGGGATGTAAAGCCTCATGGTTTTTCACCTTAATGCATTCTATGTATTAAGGTGACAAACCTTCTTTGCTGCAGCAGCCCCAGAGCCCCACCCCCCCTTTTCTTTACCTGAGCCCATCTGTTCTAGCGATGTGCACAAGCCCAGTGGCTCCAACTGCTGTCTCTGTCCTCATTGGATAGATTGATAGCAGCAGGAGCTATTGGCTTCAAATTCAGTGAACCAGGAGCAGGGGGTGGGGGCCAAGCCCCGCTATCTGTGTCAGTGGACGCAGCAGCAGGACTCGGGAGCGCTCCTGCACGGGTGCCCCCATGCAAAGTGCCACTCCATTGGAAAACCTGATGTAGCACCCTCTTCCATAGGTTTTTCTGGTAAGGAACTGTCAGTACAGGTGAATTTAGGCAGGCCTATGCTTCAAGCTAGGCCTGTTTGTTTTGACCTGGGGGCAGGGAGTGGTTAGTGTAGCAGTGGGTGTGACCAGCTGTGCTTCAGTGCTTGGGCGCTCACCCTGCTTCCAGGAAAGAATGTTCTGGAAGAGGGGCAGGGCCTAGAACTGGAGTGGTAGGCAGCGCATTTGAGGAGCCCTGACCAATCCCCAACTGGTATTGGCAGGTGGCAGGCCTCCCATATAAGCTGAGGTAACAGGCCACTATAGGTCCTAATCAATACAACCTAAAGTTTTTGGTATAGGTAATTGTATGCTTTGAGTGTCGGATATAGGTAACTGTATGGTTTGAGTGTGTAATTGGTGTCAGTGTTGTGTGGAGTATTTTCATTTTGGGTGGAGTAATTTCATAAGTAGATGGCAGAAGGCATTCTGTTCTGGTGAGATATTTTGGTATAGATAGAAAGGAGCCATAATATTGTTTCGTCTAGTGGAGATTTTCATCGGATTGTCTAGTTGTCTGCCGAACATGTTTATATAGAGCTATAACGTGAGGAGTAGTTTTCTAGCAGACTGGTAAGGCCATGTAAAATAGTCCGGTGGCCGGTTATAGTGATAAATGCGCAAACAATAACCGTTCTGAAGGTAAAACCCCAGGTGGTCTCTGGAAGCAGAGTCCACTGAAAGCAATGTGAATCATCATGGGCAATGGGCCGTCCATGGTAGGGAGGGAAATCGGACAGCTGCGCAGTACATGAAATCTGGATATGAGGCTAAGGCCATTAGACCCCTTAGAAGTTGGCATACATGGATAGAGGGTACCTTCAAGCATGTCTCTCAGTCCTCTGACTGTAACACTCACCAGCCGTCTTTGCTGTCTTTCTCCGTGGAGATTTGCCCGACAGTGTCCTTCAGGTATCCTCACCTTGCTCCCATGCCTCCTGGTCAGGATCCCTTTGTGTGTCATGAGAAGGGTCCCTTCCGCATCCGAGCCCAAGCCTAAAACTCCATCTCCATCTTCCACCCGAAATCACACTACCCTAATTGGGCTGACCCTGATTATTTGAGCGGGCCTGCCCCTGCCAACCCATCTTCCGGAGATTGGTCAGGGCCCTCAGAATACTCCAGACAGCTCCTTCTACACTTCTCCCAGCTGCTTCTGGAATCTTCAAGTTTCCAGCAAGCAGGGGGAGTGATTAGATATGCTGCTGCTGAGTCACCCAGCCTCCCTGAATCACTCAACCCTGACCCAGAAAAACACAGGCTTGGCTACCAGCCAAGCTTGACAATAAACCTACTCTAACACAAAAATACTAACTCTACCACTATAGCAACACTAGGGGATGCTACATGGTGTTTATACAGAAGCCTGAATGTGTCAGAAAAATATCATGAAACTGCTTCTGAAACCACCCCACCATGACCAAGTGACTAGGGATGTGGGAGCATATGGGGCAGCAGACAGGGCTTTGTTTTTTAAAGGGCACTTGATCGTTCTATTCTTGTAACAGGATGCCTTTAATAATACATTATTTTACAAAAACAGGTGAGTGCAGGACCTAGACCAGACTGCATTGCTCAGCTGCAATTTAGTCCAGCGTGAGGTATTGGATTTTTCAGGGTGGTACCTATATCTTCTGTCTAGCATGGGAGCTGGAGCTGTCTGAACAGAATCCCAAATTCTTTGGCAGTAAAACAGTTTACATTCAGTATACTGTATGTTGTTCAGCAGTGCATTTTGCAATTTGACTGAAGTTCCACTTTAAGATTTTGCCTAATCTCAGCTATGCTCTACATTAAAGTGTATGTAAAGTGCTGTGAAAAAAATTATTTTCCCCCTTCCTAATTATTTTTATCTTGCATACTTGTCACATTTAAATAATTCAGATCACCGAACAAATTTTAATATTACACAAAGAAAGATATCCTGAGTAAATCCAAAATGCATTTTTTAATTTATTATTTCATTTATTAAGGGAAAAAACCTGTCCAAACATGGCTGGTAATAGCCCCCACTTTCTAAATCTTGAATGAACTGTGATCAACCACATTTTTTTGGAAGGCAGAGCTAAATTTCACTTGCCACACCCAGGCTTGATTACTGCCAGACCTGATGAATCAAGAAATCACTTAAATTAGAAGCTGTCTGACAAAGTGAAGCATATCATGCAGCGATCTAAAAAGGTCTGGATCTGGAAAGGGTTAAAAAGCCATTTCTAAGGTTTTGGAACTCCAGAGAACCACGGTGAAAGCCATTATTCACAAATAGAGAAAACATAGAACAGTGATGAACAGTGGCAGTTGGTGCTCAAAATTTTGGAGGGGTGCAAAAAAGGAAAAATTAAACTGTTAGTAATTCAGGACTGTAAATAGCCATTTATCAGATGATTATGTATCATTACTGCTAGATAAAATATTGAAAATGCCTCAGTGTGCCCATCAATTGCAGCCTCACTGTTCCTGTCAATAAATGCAGCCTCACTGTTCCTGTCAATAAATGCAGCCTCACTGCGCCTGTCAATAAATGCAGCTTCCCTGTGCCCATCAATTGCAGCCTCACTGTTCCTGTCAATAAATGCAGCCTCACTGCACCTGCCAATAAATGCAGCCTCCCTTTGCCCGTCAATTGCAGCCTCCCTTTGCCCGTCAATTGCAGCCTCCCTTTGCCCGTCAATTGCAGCCTCCCTTTGCCCGTCAAATGGCCTCACTGTGCCCATCAAATGCAGCCTCACTGTGTCCATCAAATGCGGCCTCACTGTGTCCATCAAATGCAGCCTCACTGTGCCCATCCAATAAGGCCTGTACAATATGAAGGGCATAAAGTATGTGTATATACAGGAAGGAAGGTGGGTGTATACAACTATACACCCACCTTCCCGTATATAGAGACCTTCCTCCATCACTGACTGCAGATATACATCACCTGTTCTGTATACAGGGCCACTGTTAGTCTATTTTGCGCCTTGGCAAGACCAGCTAATTGCACCCCCCCCAAAAAATATTAAAAATGAATTCAATAATTTTAGCACCAGAATTCCTGGTGGAGGAATGGAGTCAGGTGGGGGGGATGGATGGAGTCAGGTGGGGGGATGGATGGAGCCAGGTGGATGGATGGAGCCAGCTGGAGGGATGAGTCAGGTGGATGGATGAGTCAGGTGGATGGATGGAGCCAGATGGAGGGATGAGCCAGGTGGATGGATGGAGGGATGAGCCAGGTGGATGGATGGAGGGATGAGCCAGGTGAAGGGATGAGTCAGGTGGATGGATGGAGCCAGGTGGGGGGATGGAGATAGGTGGATGGGTTGAATAAGGTGGATGGATGGAGCCAGATGGAGGGATGGAGCCAGTTGGATGAATGGAGCCAGGTGGATGGGTGGAGCCAGTTCGATGAATGGAGCCAGGTGGATGGGTGGAGTCAGGTGGAGAGATGTAGCCAGGTTGATGGGTGGAGCCAGGTTGATGGATGGAGCCAGGTGGAGGGGTGAGCCAGGTTGATGGATGGAGCCAGATGGGTGGATAGAGCCAGGTGGAGGTATGAGTCAGATGGATGGAGCCAGGTGGATGCGTGGAGACAGGTGGAGGTATGAGGCGGGTAAATGGATGGAGCCGGGTGGATTGGTTGAGCCGGGATGGATTGGTTGAGCCGGGTGGATGGGTTGAGCCGGGTGGATGGGTTGAGCCGGGTGGATGGGTTGAGCCAGTTGGATGAATGGAGCCAGGTGGGGGGATGGAGCCAGGTGGGGGAATGGAGCCAGGTGGATGGATGGAGCCAGATGGAGGGATAAGTCAGGTGGATGGATGGAGCCAGGTGGGGGGATGAAGACAGGTGGATGGATGGAGCCAGGTGGATGGGTTGAACCAGTTGGATGAATAGAGTCAGGTGGATGGATGGAGCAAGATGGGTGGGTGGAGCCAGGTGGGGGTGGAGCCGGGGGGGGCAATGGAGCCAGGTGGATGCATGGAGCCAGGTGGATGCATGGAGCCAGGTGGATTGATGAGCCAGGTGGGGGGATGGAGCCAGGTGGGGGGATGCAGCCCGGTGGGGGTGGAGCGAGGTGGAGGTATGAGTCAGGTGGGGGGTGGAGACAGGTGGATGGATGGAGCCTAATGGAGGGATGAGTCAGGTGGATGGATGGAGCCAGGTGGACAGGAGGGGGGTGCAGCCAAGTGGAGAAGGTCACACACCAGTGATAAGGTCTGTGGCAGCACGCAGGTAAAGTCACCTGGTTGTATCCAGGATGGGAAATATGTGTGCCCTAGATTCAGGCTTTATGCAGACTTGTATAATTAGAGGGGAAGAGTTAATGAGCCCAGCTGAAGTAAGTGGGCTCATTAAGACCTCTACAAAAAACCCCAGCATGCTTAGGGAGATGCTCCATCCTGGAACCAGTTTTGTGTTTGTATAGACTGGGGAGTGTGACACCTGTTCTGTGCGGTGAGTTAACGCCTGTGTGGCAAACCTCTACAACAGAGACAGGGACTGGTGCAGCACAAGGCTGCACTCAGTTGGTAGACAGGGAATCTAAGTGTGTAATTAGAGGTCAAGCTGACCAGGATTTATTTTCATGTTTTATTTTTGTTTGGCTGTTATATGTATCACTGCATGTAGCATAAATAAACCGCATCTTTTGTTTTTTTGCACCTACAACGCTGTCTGCTGTGCCTAATTTTGTGTTGTGAACCCATCCAGGGGGTCACACACACCCGCTGCCGAGCTAACCCCCTTACAGGTCTGACTGGAAGCCTTCATCCCCAGGGCCTCCCCCCCACCACCTGACAAGTTCATACCTTGGGGCACTTCTTTCCAGTTCACCCAACATGTCAGGCAGCAGGCGGCAGGTGGTGTCATGGTTGTCACCAGTCCCAGGATCAGGAGATGGGGTCTCCTACAGGCTGTGACTCGCAGCTCACGCATGGCAGACCTCCTCCAGCTCCTCCCCGTTCAGATCAGCTGAACATTCGGTTCCACCGCCGGGCTGGGTAAGCAGGGCAGGCTGAAAGAGCAGCTTTGCTTTGGGCTCCTCCAGCTCCAGGACAAGTGGCCCAGCGTATGTCCTATGACCAGTCCGGACCTGGGTGACTCCATCCTGGCTATCTCCCTCTGTGCACAATGCAGAGAGCTGACACCCATGGCTGCTGGACATCAGCACGGTTTCCCCTGGCACCGGGAGGGGGGGATCTGCCTGCACATTTTCTCCGCTCAGCGACTCTGCAGCCAGCCAGATGGCCAGCCACATGAAGCTACACAATGCACCGCACCAGCCACCACCCGCCAGGGGAGATCCGATCCTCTGGAGGGGAGCCAGTGGCTAGGGTTGCGCCCCTAGGTGGCAGTGCGCCCTAGGCGGCTGCCTAGTTCACCTAGCGGGAGCACCAGCCCTTCCTATATACAGCTATATATACACTCACCTTCCTTCCTGTATATAGAGACCTTCCTCCATCATCACTGACTGCAGATATACATAATCTAAGCACTAAGATAGAAAAACCTTCTGACTTTACAACTGTTCAGCTAATCTTTCCTCACAGCTGAGCTCAGAGGTGTAACTTGAACCTTCAATGAAGGTCCCCTCCATGGATCAGTGGCAGTTGCGGTGGGGGGATGGGATCAGTGGCAGAGGTGGTGGTGGTGGGGGGGGGTGGGTTCAGTCCACTTATGGTGATGGAGGAATGGGACCAGTCAAATGGGGGTGGTGGGGGGGTGGGATCAGTGGCAGTAGTGGTGGTGAAGGGGATGAGATCGGTCCACTGATGGTGATGGAGGGATGGGATTAGTCCAATGACATCAGTTGTGGGGATAGGGATAACACCAGTGGCAGTGGTGGGGATAGGGATGACTGTGACTCCAGTGATGCCTCTCCTGATATGGGGTCTCCTCACAGATCAGGGAGCTCCTCCTTCACGCTACTGGCCGTCAGCTGACTCTGCTCCGCCTCCCAACATCACTGAATTCTGCAGCAATTGGCAGCAGGCGGAACATGCCCCACACACACACAGTGAGAAAATGGACGGAGACTCCATGAAGTGGTTGAAGTGGATAAAGTGGTTTCAAAATCCTGACTGGACGTCATAGACTGTCCTCAGGATTTTGAGCCGCGCATCGCGGCGATCATTGTTGCGGGGTGTCAGTCTGACACCCCGCAACTACGATCTCAGTAAAGAGTCTCCGACGAGTCTCTGACGTGATCAGCTGTGTCCAATCACGGCTGATCACAGTGTAAATAGGTAGAGCGGGTGATCAGCTTTTCCTCACTCACGTCTGTCAGACGCGAGTAGAGGAGAGCCGGTTGGCTGCTCCTCTGACGGGGGGGGTCTGTGCTGATCGCCCCCGAGGATGCCCACACTGGACCACCAGGGACGCCAGCAGACCACCAGGGATGCCCAGCACCAGGTCTGCCACCCTAGACCACCAGTGATGTCAGTCGGTGCCCACAATGGATGCCAATCAGTGCCCACAATGGGCATCACTGATTGGCATGCATTGTTTGGCACTGATTGGCATCCATCAGTACAATACAATGCCACCTATCAGCGCCCATCCATGCCACCTATCAGTGCCCATCCGTGCCACCTATCAGCGCCCATCCGTGCCGCCTATCAGTGCTCATCCATGTCGCCTATCAGTGCTCATCCATGCCCATCTGTGCCACCTAGCCATGCCCATTCGTGCCGCCTATCCATGCCAATCCGTGCCAGCTATCAGTGCCAATTTGTGCCACCTATCAGCGTCCTTCCGTGTCGCCCATCAGTGCCACATATCAGTGCCCATCAATGCCACCTCATCAGTGCCACATTATCGGTACCACCTCATCAGTGCCGCCTTATCAGTGCCCCTCAGTGCCGCCCCACCAGTGTCCATCAGTGAAGGAGAAAACTTACTTATTTACAATGCTTTGAAACTGAAACAAAAAAAAACATATTTTTTTTCAACAATTTTGTTTAGCAAAAAATAAAAACCGTAGAGGTGATAAAATACCCCCAAAAGAAAGCTCTATTTGTGGGAAAAAAAATGATAACAATTTTATTTGGGTACAGAGTAGCATGACCGCGCAATTGTCATTCAAAGTGCAACAGCGCTGAAAGCTCAAAATTTGTCTGGGCAGGAAGGTGTTTAAGTGCCCGGTATTGATGTGGTTAAGCAACAGACAGTATGGATTCATGAAAGATATAAGTTGTTAAACAAACCTGATTTCTTTTTATGAGGAGATAAGTAAAACCTTGGACAGAGGGCGGCTGTGGATGTGGTATACCTGGATTTTGCAAAAGTGTTTGACACAGTTCCCCACACACGACTTATGTGTAAGGTAAAGTATACAGGATTGGAAAGATCAATTTGTAAATGGATAGAAAACTAAGACAGAATTCAGAGAGTAGTGGTTAATGACTCGTACTCGGAATGGTCTAAGGTTATTGGTGATGTACCCCAAGGTTCAGTGTTGGGACTCTTACTTTTTAATATTTTTATAAATGATATTGGGTCTGGGATTAAAAGTACCATTTCTGTCTTTGCAGATGACACTAAGGTCCCATTCACACCTGAGCGTAGCGTTGTAAAAAGCAGAAAAATGGCCAAATCTGCCTAAAAAAAAGTTCCAGAACTTGGTGTTTTGGAGCTTCTGGCTTCAGGTGTTTTGGAGTGGAAGATGTGAACCACCTCCATAGAGAATAATTTATTTTTTCCCCTCCAGCGTTTTTGTAGTTTCAGGCTTCAAGCTACAAAATGGTCAGGTGTTGCAGCAGAATAACGTCCTTACAGGATGTCTCCAATTTACAAGCCGACAATAAAGTCTAATTGGGCAATGAAGTGGCAAATAAGGTTTAATGTTGATAAATGTAAAGTTATACACTTGGGGGCTAAGAATATTCACACATCATACATTCTCTAAACACTTGTTGTGACAGTACAGTGTTTTTATTTTATTTTTTTTGTAAGGGTAGGATATTTATTAAAACTTTCTATTAATTTTTTTTTATTTCTTTTAAAGTATAATGTAAATATCTGGATCCAGATAGCTATAGCAAATTGGAGATATTCATAGTACCTACAGGTAAGCTTTATTATAGGCTTACCTGTAGGTACAAGTTTACAGAATGGGTTTTACATCCTCTTTAAACTTGATCAACGTGGGTTAGGTATATTGAAGAATTTATTTAACTGTAGCTGAGCTGGTGTTAATATCCCCTATATAAAATTCTATAAAAATCCAGCACATTTCTCACTTTTTGCATCCCCCCCGCCCCCCCCCCCCCCCCCCCCCCCCACACACACACACACCCATCCTCTTCCAGTTTCTGTTCACAAAACAAGTTTTATTTCTGTATATGTATCCGGTTTTCTTGAGAAAGTTGTTGCTGTGTGAACTGTGTACTTCTTCGGGAGGTCCAGCTGGTGGTGCTCTGTGTCCAGCTTAACATTCTAATTTGTTTTATGTGTTTGCATCCAGCAGAAAAAAGTATAATGTACAGTACTGAATTGGAAATGGTTCAAGTTTGTTTCTCACTTGCCATTATGTATTGACCATTGTTGTTTTGACTATATATTAACCAAAATTTTGTAACAGTTTGAAATTACCATACCAAATAGTATAAGGAATATGAAAAAAATGTGTCACCTGTAAGGATGAACCCAACACACCCTGGTTTGGTTCGCACCAGAACCTGCGAACAGACCTAAAATTTGCGTGAACTTTAGAACCCTATTAAAGTCTATGGGACTCAAACGTTCAAAATCAAAAGTGCTAATTTTAAAGGCTAATATGCAAGTTATTGTCCTAAAAAGTGTTTGGGGACCTGGGTCCTGCCCCACGGGACATGTATCAATGCAAAAAAAAGTTTTAAAGACATCCGTTTTTTCAGGAGCAGTGATTTTAATAATGCTTAAAGTGAAACAATAAAAGTGTAATATTCCTTTAAATTTTGTACCTGGGGGTGTGTATAGTATGCCTGTAAAGGGGCGCATGTTTCCAGTGCTTAGAACTGTCCCTGCACAAAGTGTCATTTCTGCAGTCATTTAAAAGTCATTTAAAAGCACTGGTGGCTATAATGAATTGTCGGCACCCCATAATACAGAGAACAGTCATTGAAAGTTATTGAAAAAAAAAAAAGCGTGAGGGTCCCCCAAATTCAATTACTAGGCCCTTCAGGTCTGGTGTGGATATTAAGGGGAACCCCGCTTCAATTTTTTAAAAAATTGACGTGGAGTACCCCCCAAAAATCCATAACAGACCCTTTATCCGAGCACGCAACCTGGCAGGTCGCAGGAGAAGAACCGTACCAGGCCACATGCCCTCAACATTGGGAGGATGCTTTGGGGGTCTGTGACAAGGGCCTCATCCCCACAACCCTGGCCGGTGGTTGTGGGGGGTCTGCGGACGGGGAGCTTATCAGAATCTGGAAGCCCCCTTTAACAAAGGGACCTCCAGATGCCGCCCCCCCCCTGTTTGAAATGGTAAGGGGGTACAAAAGTAACACACACGCACCGTTGGAAAAATCCTTTATTAAAAAAAAAAAAAAAAAAAAAAGATTCCAGCGGTGGCTGATCTCTTCTCCGGGGGCCAAAGATGGGTGATCTGATCCAGTGATGGGTGATCTCTCCCGATGGTCCAGCGCATCCATCCTGTCTCCACCGAAGACACTACAGGAATCCCGGCAGCCTGACATGTCTTAGCTGAGGAGGACGGGGCCGCCCGTCACCTGACCCCGCCCCCTCTGACGTAAGGGAAAAGCTGGGCCCCACCCAAGCCCCCCCCCCCCCCTTTGATGTAATGGAAACTTTTTTTTTGCATTGATACATGTCCCCTGGGGCAGGACCCAGGTCCCCAAACACTTTTTATTACAATAACGTGCATATATAAGCCTTTAAAATTAACACTTTAGATTTCTCCCATAGACTTTTACAGGGTGTTCCGTGCCTTTTAGAATTTACCACAAACACCCCAAATTGTTCGCTGTTCTCGAAGCTCACCTGGTGCAAAAATTATATTTAAGATTAGATTAAAATCTGCTGCAGTTAGAAATTCTCTACCTTTGGTCAGATAATATCGTATAAAAAAAAGTGTAACTGCGCTGGTCATGAAGTGCTTATACAATATTACCACTAAAAACAATATCGGTGAAATGTGCACAAACATCAATACTGTATAGCTCTATTGTGCAAATTTATAGTGTAAATTATTAAATTATCAAGTGCAAAATTGCAAAAGTATCAAAAACTGCAGAACACAGGTTTTTAACAATATTTCCCAAAGTCCACGTCACAATTCTATCTTATGTTCGTAGTATGCTCAAAATCACATCCGTGCTATTTTAGAAGCCTTTTCACCACTTCGTGCATCACCACAACCTTCTGAAATGGTCTCTCACCAGAGCTATATAAAAAACTTTGCCTTTGGTTCATATTGGGATAACCACTCCACTTTCCTGGCATTTCTCCAACTAGATTGGCACTAGTTACTCCTTAAATCTTGGTATCTCATAAGAAGTAAATAGCCATCATTGCGCAATATACTTTTGTAAAACTTATTTAAACCAACAAGGTAAACATCCCCAATTACAAAAATGTGCACTCACAATTTTAAGTGCATTCCAGTGTGTTTGTTTTTTAGGTTCGTTCTGCCGCTTCCTCTTCCTGGTTTGGCGTGCGTGCCAAGCCTCAATCTGCAACGAGTTGTAACAGGAAGTGACGTCAGCGATTACCCAGAAGCCTTTGTGTTTCGTATACATACATACATGCGTCATCAGTAAACTCCCTGATGAAGCATGTATGTATGCAAAATGTGTAGAGGTTTCTGGGTAATCGCTGATGTCACTTCCTGTCCCAACCTGTACCAGATCGAGGCTTGGAACGTACTCTGATCCCGGGAGAAGAAGCGGCAGAACAAACCTAAAGAACACACTGCTGAAATGACTCCGTGCCGGTTCAAAGGCACTTGAAATTGTGAGTACACATTTTTATAATTGGGGATATTTACCTTGTTGGTTTAAATACATGTGCACATTTCACCGATATTGTTTTTAGTGGTAATATTGTATAAGCACTTTATGATCAGCGCAGTTACAATGTAAGGAATATGTTTAAATGATAAAAGCCACATTTTTGTGAGACCACAGTGTGGTATCACACATGTTCAGAGTAGCCTGTCCTGTACACATAGATAAGGTAAGATACTAATTTGGCAGAATGCCCAGAAATGGCTAAGGCCATTATGAAAATAAACCAAAAACCATACAGTCAGTTTAAAGTAGGACTCATTTCCTCAAAAGCAGACAATGACATATTTCAAGAGAGTGCACACGTCATGTGTGAACACTGATATTTCTTATATATTTTTATATTACTATGGACAAAATGTTTTTCTTTTGCATTAAATTGAGCACAACCTTTCTGTAAGGTGGTACCCCAAGACGTTTGTTTACAAAGAAGTGTTTGTCCCATTAATGGAACCCAAAGGGTAAACAGAAATCAACCTGGGGTATGAAGCAAATGGAAAGTCCCAAGGTAGTAAGCCATACAATTTTCCACCTGATTGGAGGAGACTTGCAGAAAATGACTAATGACAATAAGAAAAACAGTCACCATCTGAATGAACAAGTAATAAAACTTCCCTGAACACAGCAGACATGATTACTCCATTAAGCCAATGAAGACTCTATACCCATTGCATGCCAGCAACTACACTAAATAAAAGTGGCCATTGAAGAGTGTACTGGACAAGTTCCAAGGCTGGGTGTCCCTTTCTAGTAATGCCGAAGCCTGCACCCAGAGCCAGTGGATGGATGGATGGATCGATCGGCTTGGGGTGCCAAAATCACAGGACAAGTAAGTGTCCTTTATATTAAAAGTCAGCAGCTACAGTATTTGTAGCTGCTAACGTTAAATTTTTCTTTTTTTCTGGGTTGGAACTCATCTTTATCTGCTTCAGCCCTGGAAGATTTTACCCCCCTTCCTGACCAGAGCACTTTTTGTGATCCGGCACTGTGTCACTTTAACTGACAATTGCGCGGTCATGTGACGTGGCTCCCAAACAAAATTGACATCCTTTTTTCCCACAAATAGTTTTCTTTTGGTGGTATTTGATCACCCCTGTGGTTTTTATTTTTTACGCTATAAACAAAAAAAGAGCGACAATTTTGAAAAAAACGCATTCTTTTTTACATTTTGCTATAATAAATATCCCCCAAAAATATATATATAAAAAAAATTCCTCAGTTTAGGCTGATACATATTCTTCTACATATTTTTGGTAAAAAAAACTCAATAAGCGTTAATTGATTGGTTTGCGCAAAAGTTATAGAGTTTACAAAATAGGGGATAGTTTTATTGCATTTTTACTAGTAATGGCAGCGATCAGCGATTTTTATAGTGACTGTGACATTATGGTGGACACGTCGAATATTTTTGACACATTTTTGGGACCATTGTCATTTATACAGAAATCAGTGCTATACAAATGCACTGATTCCTGTGTAAATGACACTGGCAGTGAAGGGGTTAACCACTAGGGGGCAGGGTAAGGGTTAAGTGTGTCCTGGGATGCGTTTCTAATTGTGGGGGTGGGGTGTGGCTACATGTGACACGTCACTGATCTCTGCTCCCACTCACGGAGCAGAGATCAGTGACACTGTCACTAGGCAGAACGGGGAGATGCTTGGTTACATTAGTATCTCCCCATTCTTCCTCCCCGTAAGACGATCGCAGGTATCCCCGCGGCGATCGAGTCCACAGAACTCGCGACCCGACTCTTGGAGGTCCTGGCTGGCGTGCACGCGATGGCACGGCGGCAAATTTATAGGGACGTACCTGTACGCCCATTTGCCTGTCCGTGCCATTCTGCCGACGTACATCGGCGTGCGCCTACTTTACTGTCCCCATTCACACAACATAACTCAAAAAAGTAAGTAAACGTTGCAGCTTACCCTATTAACAACGGGACCCTCCAGCAAGGAAACATTCTGCTTAATTTTTTGCTTATGAGAAGGCTGGGAAGCTATGTTTGCCATAATTAACCCTGTCTGTACCGTGCAGGTAGATCTTCATTATCAATTGTAACTAGATTTGAACACTGTCTATCCTAGCAAAGGGTTAAAGGAGTAGAGGCTTGGCTTATTTGGCTTGCTTGGCTTCTTGCTTTGTATGTTACAGAGGGCAGACCTGTTAAGGCTCATTCAAACATTCTTCAAAAAACATTGAAGTCAGCCATGACACCTTCTCAGAAACATCTAAAAAGTAAGAAATATCTAAAAAAAATTAAGCATGCTGTGTAAATACATAACAAACATAAAATTTAAAGTTAGGGTTTCTCAAATTTGACTGCAAAAATGGAAATATGCTTTAAGATGGTGGACCAGACTAAAAATGATACCCCAGTCCTGCAGAAGGAGTTGAAATTGGCTCTCACTGCACCTGACACTGCAAAGCAGGTTGTTCATTTTGGATCTGTGGCATTCCTTTTATGTGTCCCCTTTAAATTTGCTTAATGTAAGGTTAAATTTCTACAATACAAGGTGGAGCTGGGAAACAAGCATTTGATGCCTTTTTAGACCTGAGCACTGGGTGATCACATAATAAAGGGAGAAAATAGTTATAAATGAACATTACAGTATAACAATAGAGATAAAGGTATTAGGCAAAGAACTTACCGTCAAAAGTTGGCAGTCATAGTAGCTAGAACACTGAGAACTTCATGTTGTGTAATAGTTGAGCCTGCTACATTTGAAATAGAAAGTGTTTTTTGTGTAGATAACCAGTGGGCGGAACATATGGAAGTTTATTTTGTAATATAGTAAACAGTTAACCCCTTACTCACCACACAACATGAAGATGTGGATGCAGAGGTTCAGGTAGTGCTGGGTGAAGTGATCGAAATGGTGTCAACAACAGGTCAGTGTCTGAGCTTCAGGTAATAGATGGATGCCTGCATATTTATAATACATGGTGTGCTTTTTATTTTTAGGTGATGTGGATTTTGTGGAAGAAGAAACTCACTTCAGCAGTGCACAAATACTGATCAGTGAGATCATAGTGTGCAATCGTGATTTGGAAAAGATGAAACAACACATCCATGATGTTCAAAAAAGACTGAGCAACATCAACGATATTTTAGTCAAAATCGTAACAAAAAAATTAAAGTTGTCGTTATGTTGTCCAAGTTTTTACATTTTTAAATGAATTGCGAAGCCAAATTTTGAAGATACACACAATCTGTCAACATGTGCTATCTCCCATCATGGGATATCAATGTACGCATTTTGTGGGTGCAACCCCTTCCTCCAAACTAAAGTAGCTGAGAAAAAGGTTGTACCCCCGAAACACGTCCATTGATCTCCCATGATGGGAGCTAGCACAGGTTGACACAGTGGGGCTTATTTCAAGTATGGGTGACCCCGCCCCCTCTGATGTAATGCAGGTTTCCGTTACATCAGAGGGGGCGGGGTCACCCACACGTCATTGGGGAAGCCAGGCTTCCCCACTAGCATCAGAGGGGGTGGGGTCAGGTGACAGGTGGGCCCGTCCTCCTCATATAAGAAATGTCAGGCTGCCGGGATCCCACAGTGTCTCCGCCAGTGGAGACAGAGGAAGATTGGATTGACTGTGCTGCGCTGGACTGGAGGGAGAGATCACCCTTCGCTGGATCAGATCAGCCATCGCTGGACCCCGGAGAGATGATCATCCATCGCTGAATAGCAAGAGTGGATTGCCACCACTGGAATCTTTTATTTATTTTTTTTTTAATAAAGGAGTTTTTCAAAAGTGTGTTTGTCTTATTTAACTATTTTTTACACTTTCTTTGTGAAATGATAGGGGTACTTTTGTACCCCCTTACCATTTCAAACAGGGGGGGTGGGATCTGGGGGTCCCCTTGTTAAAGGGGGCTTCCAGATTCTGATCCCCCTGCCCGCAGACCCCCACAACCACCGGCCAGGGTTGTGGGGCCCTTGTCCTCATCAACATGGGGACATAGTGTTTTGGGGGAACCCCAAAGCATCCTCCCAATGTGGAGGGCATGTGGCCTGGTACGGTTCAGGAGAGGAGCGCTCTCTCGTCCCCCCCTCTTTTCTTGCGGCCTGCCAGGTTGCATGCTCGGATAAAGGGTCTGGTATGGATTTTTAGGGGGAACCCCACGTCATTTTTTTAAAAAAATCTGACACAGGGTTCCCCTTAATATCCATACCAGACCTGGAGGGCCTGGTATGGATGTTTAGGGGAAACCCCACGTAATTTTTTTTTAAAAATCTGACACAGGGTTCCCCTTAATATCCATACCAGACCTGGAGGGCCTGGTAATTGAATTTGGGGGAACCCAACGCTTTTTTTCTTTTTTTTTTATCAATGACTTTCAATGAGTGTTCTCTGTATTACGGGAGCCGACAATTCATTATAGCCGCGAGTGATTTTAAATGACTTTTTTACCTGCAGAAATGACTGTGTGTAGAGACAGTTCTAAGCACGGGAAACATGCACCCCTTTACAGGCATACTATAGACACCACCAAGGTACGAAATTTAAAGGAATATTACACTTTTATTGTTTCACTTTAAGCATTATTAAAATCACTGCTCCCGAAAAAACTGACGTTTTTAAAACTTTTTTTTGCATTTATACATGTCCGCTGGGGCAGGACCCAGGTCCCCAAACACTTTTTAGGACAGTAACTTGCATATTCGCCTTTAAAATTAGCACTTTAGATTTCTCCCATAGACTTGTACAGGGTGTTCCGCGGCTTTTTGAATTTGCCGCGAACACCCCAAATTGCCTGTTCAACGAACAGTGAATAATGTTCGTGTCGAACATGAGTTTGACTCAAACTCGAAGCTCATCCCTACTGCGGAGGTTAGTGAAGACAAATATGCATGAAGGACAAAAAAGGAGCATTAAAAGCTTACAGCATGCATGAGGACAAAGAGGACATTCACAGCATTTTACAATCATGGTAATTATGGAATGATGAAATGAATACAATACATTAGCAAACATTAAATACATAGAATGTGATGTTAAAGGATAAAACTTACTCTAATTTAGTCCTTCTGCAGGACTTGCATTATGGCAGAACAGGTCTCTGGAATAATGATTCCCAGAGCCTAGGAGGAGATCCCAGTCGTGAACTTCAGGTCCTGGAGACTTCTCACCATCTCCAAGTACTGCAAGGTGGCGAAGAGCCTTTGCTCGGGAGAGATGGCTTGCCGCATGCATGTGTCCTGCTTTGTAATATAAGGGGACAGCCAGTGGCATAACTAGAACCTTCAGGGCCCCGATGCAAGAAACCATGAAGGGCCCCCCTGAACCCCAGCCAGGGCCCTTCCCTCCGAGTCTGGCGGTGGAACTCCAGGGCGTGGTCACAGGTATGACCTTTGTAAGCCCTGTAGTTCCACCACTGGTAATAGTAGTTTTTTTTTTAGGTTCCCCATTGAGGGACTGTCCCTAGGCAGGATGGGGTCCCCGTCCCCAGAAGAGATTAGGTCCTTTTCTCCATGGCAGATGAAGTTACTGCCCCCAGATGAGAAGGGGTCCCTGTCCCCAGGGGATATGGGGGTCCCTGTCCCCACATAAGAAGGGGTCCCTGTCCCCAGGGGGAGGTGGAGGGGGTATGTAATGGTGTGTGGGGGATGGGGTCCTCTCACTCACCATGACCAAGCTGTAGGCTGCGCACTCATCCATGTTGGCCTGGGCTCCATCCAGTGTGCTGGATGGGTGATCAGCATATCTCCCAGAAAGACCTTTCATCATCTGTGTATGACGGGGGAGGAGGGGGGCTGGCAGACAAGCCTGCAGTGTCCTCCGGGGAGCCCTCTCATAGGGCTGCACTGCATCTGTGTGCTTAAAGTTTGTTTACCCGGGAGAAGTATGCAGTGCAGTGTGGGCCGGACTCAGAGGGGGGCGTACCTCTGGCTGGGGAGAACAGACATCGGACTGAGCGGCAATGCGTGGAGCAGGAGAGGGGTACTCTGAGGAGCCGGCCGAGGACACAGGTCATGCGGGGAATGCACAATTAAAGAGCAGCCAGTGCGATAGTTGTTCACGGACTGGACTTGGGTCAAAGCAATAACTCCAACACCAAGCCCAACAGCAGCATGATCTCTGACGAGAACGCAACCACAACATGATAAATGAATGGCTGCTCAAAAGGAACTGACAGAATGCACTGAAAATCAGAAAGGAACCGACAAGAACAAGCTGAAAATCAGAAACAACTGGACAAGCACGTACTGAAAATCAGAAGTGAACTATAAAAAGAATGCACTGAAAGGTTTGCTGGTCTTCTTCTGCATCTCCAGCATTGTAGTGTGAGTTCACTGGTTGTCAAGCTATCTATCCATGAGGGGCCCCTCCACCACCGGTATCAACAACTAAAGCATAGGATTGGTAAGAGGGCTGTCATGCCTTTTACACACGCTGTACAATGGGAAACACAGCCTTAACCCACCATTCCCTAGGCATTGTCCTGCTTCATCTACTGCTAGGTCCTGCCACATCATCCCCTCCCTAGGATAAGGATTATTATTACTTTCCCCTAAACGTCTTTCATTCTTTGCTACTGTTTGTGTTCTCCTGCAAAGTATTTTCATCAAACACCTCTTCAATAGTTAGTCTTCTTGAACTGAGAGCAGACAGAAATCACCAAGCATCATTATTTGTGCACCACTGTGAGGGCCCCAACAAAGCTGGTGGAGATAATCATTCTGGGACCATTCGATTCTGTCTTACCATATTTACATAGTCTCCATCATTTGTTTTCTTTTTTTCCCCTCAGGATTGCCATATTTCTTTTACAGTAAAAGTCCTGCAGTAGACTTGGACCTAGCATGGTCATGTCAAGGTCAAAGGCAGTAGACCAACTAATTGGGGAAAGGAACCAGTTTCAGAGGGCTTCTCCGTCAAGTGGCTCCTTCTGAAGTGTGCTACATATTGATATGATATGACATGATAAAAATTCACCCGGTTCAGCGGGGACCAACCAAATTTCAACCCATATATGGGCAGGCTGGTTGTACAGAAGTCTATCTGCTGATTTTTATTGTGAGATTTTGGCAAAACATCACATTTTAAAGATCCAGACAACATGCAGTTCCTAACTGCTCCCCATGCTATACAAAACAATAAAAACATTTTGTTTAGAATCTTACGTTCTGAATTTTTTTCTTGTGTTGTTGACATTTAATTTAATATAAAGAGGACCCATAACTCTGGAAGCTGTGCCTCAAAAATGACAGGACAAGGGCAAAGGACTAATCACCAGCATTGCCTCTGTATCAATACAGTCATTTTCTAAGAGCCTAATGTGCACTAGAGTTTAGTGAATTTGTATTGCAGGGTCTAGACAGGCTTGAAGATCCTGCTAAACTACTTCTTTGTTTTTGTCTGTGCGCATAAAAGAACCTAATTGTTCTTTGAAAAAGGGGTAAAAAGGGTAAGGTGCATCCTATTTAAACTTTAACCTCGTCTTCCTATAAAGGGAAAGTTTACAGAACTTAGGTTTGAGTTTAAAGAGTTTTTTTCCAGCGTCACCCCACGTCTTGTAAGTATGGTCCCTTTTATTGCTGTGTCTGTTTGTGCTAGATTATTGAATACTCCTTGCTCAGTATGGCTGTTTGCCCAGGGTCTGCAGACTAGAAAGCTTCTCTCCTCCACAAAACCACCAACGCTCTTATCTAGGATATGAAATACCAACATGCTTGTGATAATGGAAATGATTGTGGTATCTTAACCTGTCAGATTTAATCACACATATCCGTTGAAATAATGACAACGGAACAGATGTTTAGGTAGTATGAAACTTTATTAAAACAGCTTGAAGGTACCGTATTTCTGCTTTTGCAGTCAAATTTGAGAAAATCATATGTTTATTATCTAGTCCCAATAATTAAAAAAAAAGTATTTTTGGAGGTTTCATGGCTGATTTTTATGCCCAGTACACATGATTGGATTTTCCGACAACAAAACCATGTATTTTTGTTCAAAGCATGTTGGCTCCAACTTCTCTTGCATATACATGGTCACACAAATGTTGGCCAACAATTACGAATGTGGGAACGTGGTGACGTACAAGATGTATGACAAGCCAAGAAAAAGGAAGTTCAATAGCCAGTGCGGCTCCTTCTGCTTGATTCCGACCATGCGTAAACTTTTGTGCGTCAGACTTGTGTACACACAATCGGAAATTCCAACAACAAAGTTGTGTTGGTGGAAAATTTGAGAACCTGCTAGTTAACATCTGTTGGCGGAAAGTCCGACAACAAATGTTCAATGGAGGATACACACGATCAGACTTTCAGACAACAAGCTCACATCCAATTTGATTTTGGAAAATCCGATTGTGTCTACGGGGCATAAGAATTTGTAAACAGTCTCACAGTGTCTTTGCCCAGTCAACTATACCTCACTAACATACAATGCAGGATGGCAGTTTCTAAAGTTTTAACCCTTTGTTAGGACAGACAGTGTTCAAATGTAGTTTACAAATAATGAAGAACTGTGAACACATTAAAGCGGTGTTTCAGCCCAGTCAGCAGCTGAAACAAAAGTAGCTGCTGACTTTTAATATGGAGACTTACCTTTCCAGGGCGCCCGCGATGTCGGCCGCCGAGGCTGACATGTCCCTCGGCTCTCGGGTCCCAGCGCTGCCATTCAAACTAAGGGAAACAGGCAGTGGAGCCTTGCGGCTTCACTGCCCGTTTCCTACTGCACATGCGCGAGTCGCACGGCGCTTTGTAAATGGGACGCGCGGCGTTAGGGAACACACAGTTCCCAGAACACAGCGCACCCCATTACCCAGAAGACAGCGCTGAGGAAGAGAAGACCGAAGATCACCGAGGAGCAGGAAGAAGGCAGATTAGGAAGACTGCCTAGCAACGGGGATTTCTGGACAGGTACAAAAAATTTTTTTTTTTTTTAAATATTTTTTGAAGAATATTAATGCTTTTTTTTTTATTTTTTTATTTTTTTTTTAGGGTGGCCCTCCACTTTAAACACATAGTAAATTGCAGCAAAACTGAGCAGTATTTCCTTATCGTTGAATGGTTTGAGGTCCCTCACGGCTTCTTCCAGGTGCTGGGCTGCGGCCATTTTCATTGACCGACATGAGATTACATCACTCCTGCGCATGCACAGTCATTCCAGCACATAGGTAAAATGAGCTGCGTGTACATTCCAAAGAAGACTGCAGTCAGTCTGGTAGGCTTCTTTTATTGCAGAAGAGACATTGCACATTTTCTTCTGCAACAAACAGCCTGCCTGCTCACAGTTTTTGAAAGCGAGACTTTAGCTCCACTTGAAGACCAGGCCTTTTGTGGCAGCACTTTTTGTTTACAAGTTTAAAATAAGTATTTTTTGCTAAAAATGGCTTATAACCCCCAAACAGTGACCCTAGGAAATAATTATTCAAATGCAATTTTTTTTTGGCAAAAATATACTTTAAAGCGGGACTGTACTGGGGAAAAAAATATTAAAAGCCAGCAGCTTTTTTAAATAAATGGATACTCACCTGTCCCGGGGTCCAGCGATGCCGAGGCCGATCGATCGCTCGGCTCTCGGCTGCTGCCGCCACCATTCTAGGTGAGGGAATCAGGAAGTGAATCGAATCGGCTTCACTTCCCGGTTCCCTACTGCGCATGCGCGAGTCGCGTAGCGCAATAGGAATTGTCCGCGCTGTCTCTGGGACCCGTGTGTGTCCCAGCAGACAGTGTGGCAGGACAGGAAGAGGCATAGACTCCCGTGGGAAGTGGGACTCCCGTGGGAAGTGCCCGGAAGTGGGTGTAAATACCTGTCTTTGACAGGTATCTCCACCCCCTCCCCCCTGAAAGGTGCCAATTGTGACACCGGAGGGTGGGAGGGTTCCGATCAGCGGAAGTTCCACTTTAGGGTGGAACCCCACTTTAATAAAAAAATATATATACCCCAATTTTTTTGTATAATATATAAGATGTTACACCAAGTAAATAGATACCTAAAATGTCATGCTTTACAATTGTGCTTACTCGTGGAATGGCAACAAACTATGGTGTTTAGAGTTAGAGGAGGTCTAGCGCTAGAATTATTGCTCTCGCTCTAACATTTGCGGTGATGCCTCACATGTGTGGTGCGAACACTATTTGTTTTTTTCCTTATTGATTTTATTTTTTATTTTTACACTGTCCTTTTAAAAAAAAAAAATAAACCTTTTATTTCTATTACAAGGAATGTAAACATCCCTTATACTATAAATAAGGATGACAGGTCCTCCATATGGAGTGCTCTGGGGTCAAAAAGACCCTAAATCTCTCCTTTACCTTTAAAAGCAAAATATCTAAAAAAAGAAAATAATGATTTTCATCTTTTGCTTTAAAAAAAAATAGTTTACTTCCACCCTGGACCGGAAGGGACGTCACAACGTTGCTCCAGTCCTCCAAGGCTATAGGATAGTCTTTTATTGCCTCTGTGACCATATCAGATCATATCTCGTATCCAGGTACATTTGGACTACTTGCAAACCGCAAACCTAAGAATATGGTGGCCACACAAAATATTGACACTTTGGGCCAAATTTGGACATTTTCACTTAGGGGTGTACTCACTTTTGTTGCCAGCGTTTTATACATTAATGGCTGAGTTATTTTGAGGGGACAGCAAATTTACACTGTTATACAAGCTGTGCACACACTACTTTACATTGACGCAAAATGTTGTTTCTTCAGTGTTGTCTCATGAAAAAATAGAATAAAATATTTACAAAAATGTGAGGGGTGTACTCACTTTTGCGGTTGGCAAGTGGTTAATTATGTTAAATGTGATTCCACATCCCACTCCTAAACAATACTATGCAGAGAGTGCATGTCGGGATATTTAGGCAAGTAAAATGCACCTTAAAAGGTCATTATAATTTTTTTTTTATATTGTTTTACGCTATACTATGTGAGCTCATAACTAACACAGTGCCTTAAAGTATTCTTACCCCTTGAAATTTCACAAATTTTGTCATGTTACAACCAAGAACGTAAATTAATTTTATTGGGATTTTATGTGATAGACAAATACAAAGTAGCACATAATTATGAAGTGGAAGGAAAATGATAAATGTTTTTTATTTTTATTTTTTTTACAAATATCTGAACAATGTGGCTTGCATTTATATTCAGCCCCCTGAGTCACTTTGTGGAAGCATGTTTCGCTGCAATTACAGCTGCAAGTCTTTTTGGGGATGTCTTTACCAGCTTTGCACATCTAGAGAGTGACATTTTTGCCCATTATTCCTTGCAAATAGCTCAAGATTGTGGCTCAAGCTCAAAATAGTCAGATTGATTGAATGGAGAGCGTCTGTGAACAGCAATTTTCAAGTCTTGCCACAGATTCTCAATTGGATTTAAGTCTGGACTTTGATTGGGCCATTCTAACACATGAATATGCTTTGATCTAAACCATTCCATTGTAGCTCTGGCTGTATGTTTAGGGTCGTTGTCCTGCTGGAATGTGAATCCCTGCCCCAGTCTTAAATCTTTTGCAGACTCTAATAGGTTTTCTTCGAGGATTGCCTTATATTTGGCTCCATCCGTCTTCCCATCAACTCTGACCAGCTTCCCTGTCCCTGCTGAAGAAAAGCATCCCAACAACATGATGCTGCCACCACCATGTTTCACGGTGGGGATAGTGTGTTCGGGGTGATGTGTTTGCTTTCCGCCACACTTGGCATTTTGCGTTTAGGCCAAAAAGTTCAATTTTGGTCTCATCTGACCAGAGTACCTTCTTCCACATGTTTACTGTGTCCCCCACGTGGCTTCTCACAAACCGTAAAGGGGATTTCTCATGGCTTTCTTTCAACAATGGCTTTCTTCTTACTTCACATGTGCAGAGTAAAATATTTCGTTTCGGAATTTCGTTTTCGTCCGAAAACTTAATTTATTTAGTTACTCCCGAAATTCGTTTTTATTTATTTAGTTTTTCGTTCAAAAATTGCATTCGTCCGAAAATCCACATGAATTACGGTCGAATCTGTCTTGGAAGGCTTATGGTGTCTGTCGAATGTATAAAGAAGATTCGACGGAGCTAACTATATAGCATACTTTAGAACCCTATTAAAGTCTATGGGACTCCAACGTTCAAAATCTAAAGTGCTAATTTTAAAGGCTAATTTGCAAGTTACTGTCCTAAAAAGTGTTTGGGGACCCGGGTCCTGCCCCAGGGGACATGTATCAATGCAAAAAAAAGTTTTTTCGGGAGCAGCTATTTTAATAATGATTAAAGTGAAACAATAAAAGTGTAATATTCATTTAAATTTCGTAGGGGGGGGTTGTCTATAGTATGCCTGTGAAGGGGCGCATGTTTCTGGTGCTTAGAACTGTCCCAGCACAAAGTGTCATTTATGCAGGAAAAAAAGTCCTTTAAAATCACTCGCAGCTATTATGAATTGTCGGCTCCGTAATACAGAGAACACTCATTGAAAGTCATTGATAAAAAAATAAATAAATACATTTAAAAAAAAGCGTGGGGTCCCCCAAATTCAATTACCAGGCCCTTCAGGTCTGGTATGGATATTAAGGGGAACCCTGCCTCAAATTTAAGAAAAAATTTGACATGGGGTTCCCCCTAAATATCCATAACCAGACCCTTCAGGTCTGGTATGGATATTAAGGGGAACCCCGCGTCAAATTTAAAAAAAAATTGACGTGGGGTTCCCCCTAAAAATCCATACCAGACCCTTTATCCGAGCACGCAACCTGGCAGGCCGCAGGAAAAGAGGGGGGGACGAGAGAGCGGCCCCCCCTCCCTCCTGAACCGTACCAGGCCACATGCCCTCAACATTGGGAGGATGCTTTGGGGGTCTGTGACCCCTCAAAGCACCTTGTCCCCATGTTGATGAGGACAAGGGCCTCATCCCCACAACCGTGGCCAGTGGTTGTGGAGGTCTGCGGGCGGGGGGCTTATCAGAATCTGGAAGCCCCCTTTAACAAGGGGACCCCCAGATCCCGGCCCCCCCCTGTTTGAAATGGTAAGGGGGTACAAAAGTACCCCTACCATTTCACAAAGAAAGTGTAAAAAATGGTTAAATAAAACAAACACACTTTTGAAAAATTCCTTCATTAAAAATAAAAAAATAAAAAAAAGATTCCAGCGGCGGTAATCCACTCTTGCTATCCAGCGACGGACGGTCATCTCTCCAGCGATGGCTCATCTCATCCAGCGCAGCGATCCATCCTTCTTCTGTCTCCGTGGAGGAGACACTGCAGGCATTCCGGCGGCTGACGTTTCATATATACGGAGGCCGGGGCCACCCGTCACCTGACCCCGCCCCCCCCTGACGCAAGGGGAAACCCGGGGTTCCCCGTGACGTATGGGTGACCCCGCCCCCCTCTGATGTAACGGAAACCTGCCTGTGTTACATCAGAGGGGTGCGGGGTCACCCATACGTCACAGGGAACCCCGGGTTTCCCCTTGCGTCAGAGGGGGGCGGGGTCAGGTGACGGGTGGCCCCGCCCTCCGTATATAAGAGACGTCAGCCGCCGGAATGCCTGCAGTGTCTCCTCCACGGAGACAGAAGAAGGATGGAGGATTCGCTGCGCTGGATGAGATGAGCCATCGCTGGAGAGATGACCGTCCGTCAATGGATAGCAAGAGTGGATTACCGCCGCTGGAATCTTTTTTTTTTTTTTTTTTTTTTTTTAATAAAGGAATTTTTCAAAAGTGTGTTTGTTTTATTTAACCATTTTTTACACTTTCTTTGTGAAATGGTAGGGGTACTTTTGTACCCCCTTACCATTTCAAACAGGGGGGGGGCCGGGATCTGGGGGTCCCCTTGTTAAAGGGGGCTTCCAGATTCTGATAAGCCCCCCGTCCGCAGACCTCCACAACCACCGGCCAGGGTTGTGGGGATGAGGCCCTTGTCCTCATTAACATGGGGACAAGGTGCTTTGAGGGGTCACAGACCCCCAAAGCATCCTCCCAATGTTGAGGGCATGTGGCCTGGTACGGTTCAGGAGGGAGGGGGGGCCGCTCTCTCGTCCCCCCCTCTTTTCCTGCGGCCTGCCAGGTTGCGTGCTCGGATAAAGGGTCTGGTATGGATTTTTAGGGGGAACCCCACGTCAATTTTTTTTTAAATTTGACGCGGGGTTCCCGTTAATATCCATACCAGACCTGAAGGGCCTGGTAATTGAATTTGGGGGACCCCCACGCTTTTTTTATTATTTATTTTTTATTTTTTTATCAATGACTTTCAATGAGTGTTCTCTGTATTACGGAGCCGACAATTCATAATAGCTGCGAGTGATTTTAAAGGACTTTTTTTCCTGCATAAATGACACTTTGTGCAGGGACAGTTCTAAGCACGGGAAACATGCGCCCCTTCACAGGCATACTATAGACAACCCCCCCCTACGAAATGTAAAGGAATATTACACTTTTATTGTTTCACTTTAATCATTATTAAAATCACTGCTCCCGAAAAAACGGCCGTTTTTAAAACTTTTTTTTGCATTGATCCATGTCCCCTGGGGCAGGACCCGGGTCCCCAAACACTTTTTAGGACAGTAACTTGCAGAATCTTTTCTCTCTGTCAAATCTTTTTTCTCTGTCGAATATTTTCTCTATATAATCTTGGACTAATAGAGGTAAGGTTAGGCACATTCGACCACAGGTTCTATAGACACAGATTGTTGTCAGAGTCATGTCGAATCTCCTATTCTATATCGAACTGTTGTAACAATGAAAACGAAAATAAAGCATTTATTTATGTCGGATCTTTCGTTTTTCGGATTTTGTGCTTTCGTTATCGTTTGTCAAAACGAAAACGAAAAAAGCTGAAATTCGGACAAAAATGCATTCGGACGAAAACGAATGCACATGTCTACTTCTTACCAGTCTTCCATAAAGGCCAGATTTGTGGAGTGCATGACTAATAGTTGTCCTGTGGACAGACTCTCCCACCTGACCTGTGGATGTCTTGGCTGCTTCTCTTTTAAAATATTTCGCTTCCAATTATGTTCAACTTTGTGTTGGTCTATCACATAAAATAAATGTATGTGACAACCAAAAACATAAAATTCCAATAAAATACATGTTTTTGATTGTAACATGAGAAAATGTGGAAAATTTCAAGGGGTATGAATACATTTTCAAGGCACTGTATATAGGATGTTATCCCAGTTTGGTTGCAAAAGTGGTAATACACTTTATAGTGACCTGGCGCAGACCAGGTGCAGTTGGCTTAATACATTGAGTACCAGGCATTGCAATGACTTTAGTTAAACTTGAGTTTTATTTTTCATTACTGCAACACACCAGTGTTAGTGGACTCCAAAGACATGCTTACAACTTACACTATAGTTCACCTTGAAGTCTGTAACCATTATGAACCAATAAACAGAGACAAATGTACAAAGTAAGTTATGTGTGTTCAGACTGCACCTGCATGAATGTTCTAAATACTTAAATACATTGGAATTGAATTGTTAAGCCAGGAATGTTTACATCTGATTTATAACAGAATACGTGTTACCACTGCTTTGTGTCAGCCTAATCTACATTGTGATCTGGAATCTCTCCTCCAAGTAAGAGATGTTACACTCTGTTTTATAGATAATAACTTATTGGGACCTATTCATACCAGTAGATTTTGGAATTTTGGGGTAGTGAACACATGTAAAGCAAAGCTTTTTTTCTTCACTTTTAGATTCAGTGGGGAATGGTTAGAACCTTGAGCTTGTTTGTCCTTTATGTGGTTGTAAACCCTTACAAACCACTTTGACCTACAGGTAAGCCTAGATTAAGGCTTACCTGTAGGTCCAAGAAATATCTCCTAAACCTATACGGTTTAGGAGATATTTACATGAAGAAAGCCACCACAGCGCGCAGGGTAAGCCGCAGATCGCGGCGATATGCCGCAAGTGTCGGCTCCCGTGCGCATGCGCAGGAGTGACGTCATCGCTGCTCCGGCGAATCACAGCGCCAGAGCAGCGAGACCCGCGGAGACCCACCAAGAAGATGGACGCTCGGAACTACAGGGGACAGCGGTGACTTCGCTGGCTCCTGTGTCAGGTAAGTGACACATAATGGACTACTATGCGATGCATAGTAGTCCATTATGCTTTACCTTTGCAGGGAATCAAAGAGGAAGTAAACCCATCAGGGTTTACTTCCTCTTTTAGGGAGATTTTTCAACATTTTCAGTGTGACATCTATCAAAAAGACAGGAAGTCAGGGAAGATCTCCCTACTAGTAGCACAGACAGCAGTAAAACTCAACATAACTTTCTACTATGTCCAAAACAAAAAAGGGTTTTGGCTGGAGTTAGGCATTAACCCCTTCCCATGAGTGTATGCACATACAGTATATGAGTCCTCTTCTGTGTGCCTGTGTTTGAGTCAGGGGACTCCTAATCTGGAAGCAGCCCGGAGTCAGCAACTGTGGAACAGTCTCTCAAAAAAGAGGACAATCAGCATCAGTCTCTCTAAGTTCCCTTTGTCTCAGGCCTCTGTCCCTGTGTATATGGATGCTTCCTCCCAGTACCACCCAGACTCTGTACTGTGAGCCTCCAGGCCAGATCCTCAGCAGAATTTCTGTTCTCCCAGCTTCAGTAATAGGTCCCCCAGTTCTCCCTTAGCTAGGAACTCGATGAACCTCCTGTGGTTTTCAGTTAAGTAGCCCAAAAGGGCAGACAGTACCTCCAGGCTGGATCTCTCCCCACCAGGACAAGGACCCGGCTGTTCTAGGCCCACACTATTTATGCAAACCTCAGCCCCCTGCTGGTCATTTTCTTGACCAAGGATTGGCTAAGGTTGCATGAATATTCAGTCCAGGGTCTGCCTCTTCCAACCCACTATGTTCCATAACTTACCAGTATACACAGGGAAATAGTTGAGCCTGAACAAGTAGAACCCAGAACAGCCAAAAGCAATCCAAACTTGCTTCACTGGCTACAGAGGAGCCACAAAACTATATTCAATTATATCGATTTTAATATCCAGGGCCATATTAAGAGCACCATGGGCTTGGTGCTGAGGATTTTGGTGGGCCTTAAGGGCTGTCCGTCGGCATGAGGTGGAAGGGTGCAGCCACGCAGGGCTAGCACTATGGAAGCAGAATACCAGGATTCCGTTGGGACTGCCAACCCAGTGTCCGCTATTAATCCAGCCATCTTGCAGCCAGGCGGTGCGTGCGGAATTCAGGAATGGTCAGGCCAGGGGAGATCTCTCCCCATTGGCCCATTGCTTTCCATGCATGGCATGTTTTTTTTGGGCAGCTGGGCCCAGGGCTTTTCTTCTCAGAGAATAGGTGCAGAAACTACCCTCCCCCCTTCCTACAAAAGAGCACGCCATGTCATAAAAGTGGGAGGGTCGTAAGGGGGCACTGCTCAATAAAACACAGAGTGATGGGTACAGAACTGCATAATACAGAGCTACATAATACACAGAGTGTTGGGCACAGAATTGCATAATACACTGTACATTGGGTTCAGGGCTGCATAATACACAGAGTTCTGGGCACAGGACTATATAATACACAGAGCGCTGGGCACCCCATCTGCTCACCAGAGAAGCTGCTGTTCTCAGCCTCCCACGCAGTCCATTTGTGGCTCTGCCTCTCCTCCACTGGATAGCAGCAGTGGGATCGTCCAGCAGGGGGTGTCGGCAGCTGAGCACCAGGCTTTTTTTTCAGCCAGCAAGTCCTCTGATGCCCATAACACATCCATTCATCTGCAACTGTCCCTCTGTGTCTGCCTTGCGTTCTGTGCAGGGAGGTTCTGAGGGAGCCGACGGTGTGCTGTCACTTATAGCACAGAAGCCGGGCTTCTGTGTTTACATGTGACAGTAAAGAGCGGTGACAGTGAATCTGGCCAGCCTGGGCCTATATTAAGGTAGGGGCCTGGTGCTGCAGCTCCAATAGCCCCTATGTTAATCTGGACCTGCTAATATCAATCTAACTAAGAGTGCTACATGAAAAATGTACACCTCAGCTCAACCACCCACCACCCTGTGCTAGGCACCCTCTTATACCCTACTAACCTCTACTGTTGCTACAATCCCCACCACTGCTCTTTAAAGGAGTTGTAAAAGCAAAGGTCTTTTTTATCTCAATGCATTAAGATAAAAAAATCTGTGTGCAGCAGCCACCCCAGCACCCCCTAATTACTTACCGGAGCCCCAGCTCTCTCCAGCGATGTCCACGAGTGTCTTAGCCATCCGGAACTCTCCTCCTGATTGGCTGAGACATAACAGCTGCGCCATTGGCTCCCGTGGCTGTTAACCAAAGTCAGTTAGCCAATCAGGGGAGAGGGGGGCTGGGGCGAGGGGCCAGGGTGGGGCTCCGTGTATGAATGGACATGGGAGCTGTGACTCGGGTCGGGTGCCCCCATAGCAAGCTGCTTGCTGTGGGGGGCACTTGACAGGAGGGAGGGCCCAGCAGCAGCAAAGAAGGACCAGAGAAGAGGAGGATCTGGGCTGCTCTGTGCAAACCCACTGCACAGAGCATGTAAGTATAAAATGTTTGTTATTTAAAAAAAACAAATAGACTTTACAATCACTTTAAATCAGAGTTCCACCCAAAAATGGAACTTCCGCTTTTCGGATTACCCCCCCCCCCACCCCCCGTGTCACATTTGGCACTTTTCAGGGGGGAGGGGGAGCAGATATCTGTCTAATATAGTTATTTGCTCCCACTTCCAGTAAAAGATCGCCTCAGAATCCGTGGCAATCTACGCCATGTCCTCCTTTATCACCCCCAAGTTGTCTTCTGGGAGACACACAGGTCCCGGAAGACAGCAGGGACCACTCAGAACACGCACTCGTGCATGCGCATTAGGGAACCAGGCTGTGAAGCTGCAAGGTTTCACATCCTGATTCCCTTTCTGAAGATGCCGATACCTCCATCCGGAAGCCAAGGGACCGATCAGCTTTTGGGTGAGGACATCGCGGGCGCCCTGGACAGGTAAGTGTCCTTGTTTTAAAAGTCAGCAGCTGCAGTATTTGTATCTTCTGACTTTAATTTTTTTTTGGCAGAACTCTGCTTTAAGTATCCCAGTGCACCATAGTCATGTCACAGTCCTCTTCACAGTGCATTGAGATCTCAGTGGCCCACTGACAGTGTGCAGTACTAGGTATTGTAGACAATTACCTGTGTCTTTGTGGGGGCGACAGTGGGGATCTGAGTGGTGGGGGAACATTGGTACAGCTAAATATTGGTAATGCAAATAACTAGTACATAATGAGTGGGGGAGTTTTGGGGTGTTTACTTTCCTGGCACTATAACTACTGTTTATGTGTTTTGGGCATTTTAAAAAACATTCTATATAAAAGTGTCCTTCTTTGTTTTTATTTTTGTTCACTTTGATAGAACAGAGAATGTTTAAAACCCCCTCATGTTGTTCTTATTTGCTGTCAGGAACTCCTTTCTGTCTCAAGCACAATAGGCAGTGAAGGGGAAAATGCATCAAAGTGGGAGGGAGCTGTCTTTTTTTAGATGGTTGACGCCAGAACAGGCATCCCTGTTGAAAGTGTCCCCTCATTCCTGTTCTGGTAACAACCACAACATTTTGAATTTCCCATCATTTCTGTCCCAATGACAATGGTCTCTAGGACAAATAGAAAGAGAAAACCTCCCAAGTGGACACCGGCAGAAATAAAACATCTGATAGAGGTGCAACCCTTTCACACTTTATCCACCCAAAAAGTTTTAACTATAGACACACTTTTAAGTGCACCTGTATTTTGGTAAAAAATACTATATAAACAGGGCTAGCTTTACCATTAGGCAAAGCAGACTTGTGCCTATGGGTGACAAAGACAAGGGGGCACGTCTTCTCGCTCTGGTCTACAACCACTATAGCATATTTACACATTGAAAAATAATATTTTTCTTTTAAGAGGAGATTCTACTTGAGGAGTATAGCATTTGTTGCCAAAGGTTGATGGAAATCTAGCCCTAACTAAAAATGGGAGGTAGTAAAAGACCTAATTACCTCTTTAAAAATACTGCAGTTTTCTCTACCTCTGGAGGCTGGTCATGTGATCCCAATTTGAGTAAATATTAAGAGATCCCAGCTTGAATTTAGTTATTGAATGTTAAAAATTTGCTGTAACCCCCTATAAAATGTTAGTTTTAATAATGTATTAAAGCTTAGTTTTTTTTGTTTTGTTTTTATACAACAATAGGCAGAAAGCTGAAACGGTAACTCCACTATTGTGGAAAAAAATGATCAAGTAAAAGAAATAACATAGCTTATACAGTTGCGACACAAGTCATCTTTTAATTGGATCTTATTAAAAATTACCTTTCCTTTTCAAACTGAAGAGCTGTAATCCTTTGTAAGATGCAATATGACTACCTGGAGGCCTTCTTTACATAGATTGTGTACAGAGAGCCCCCAACCCCCCCCCCCAGATATGTAATTTCTTGCCTGTGTAATTGGCTTACTGATTTTCCCAGAAGTCTGTACTAAGATACAAATTAGATTTTTAGCACCCCCTGCACCAAAGGCATTTTGGTGAGATACTCACAAAGAAGATTACGTCTAAAGGGATGCAGACCCTGCCAATTTCCTCATTGGTTATTAACTGTTTGTTTGGTACAAACAAACCGCTATTTCTTCAGAAAAACAAAAGGTCGAAATCTGCAACAAAGTTTGCTACAATCCTTGCAATGCACGTAAATCACCCACAGGGGATTTTTTTTATTTTTCATCAATAGTGGAGCTACTCCTTAAAGCGGTTCTTCACCCTAAAGGGGAAGTTCCGCTAGTATTATCCCTCCCCCCCTCCGGTGCCACAATCGGCACCTTTCGGGGGGGAGGGGGGTGCAGTTACCTGGATAATCCAGGTATCTGCACCCACTTCCGGCCAGACCGCCGCATGGCTCCGCCCACCCCCGCATGGCTCCGCCCCCCCCCCCCCCGTTGTGTTCTGGGAAACACACAGTTCCCAGAGACACAGCGGGGGACCATAAGAGAAGCGCAGCGCAACTCGCGCATGCGCAGTAGGGAACCGGGCAGTGAAGCCCTCATGCTTCACTTCCCGATTCCCTGACAGAGGATGGCGGCGGTGGCTGCAGCGAGACGAGCGATCGCTCGTCATCTGCCGCCGACATCGCTGGAACCTGGGACAGGTAAGTGTGATATTATTAAAAGTCAGCAGCTGCAATATTAGTAGCTGCTGGCTTTTAATATTTTTTTTTTAGGTGCAGCTCCTCTTTAACTGCCTCCTGCCTGCCATATAGACAAATGATGGTGGAGAAGGGTGGCTCTTGTTCCGAGGCAACGTCATATGACGGCGCTCAGTTAAGCCGAGATCGGGGGTTGTGCCGTATCCCAGTGACAAAGTGCGGGCGCGCTTTGTCACTGGGACACGTCACAACCCCGATCTTGGCAAAGAGCCACGGCTCTTTACTCACGTGATTGTCTGTGTCCCTTGCGTTGTTGTTGGTCCGTCGGACCTGCATACAGACAAGCGGTTTTCTCGACAGGAACTGGTTCCGGTGGAAAGATTTGAAACGTCCTATTTCTAAAGTCCATCCGATTTTTCGACAGAAAAGGCCCGATGAAGCCCACACACAATCAAATTGTCCAACGGGTTCGTTCCATCAGAACTTTGCTGTTGAAAAGTCCAGTCGTGCGTACATGGCATTAGAAAACCTTTTTTTACTTTCAAAATGTTTAAAAATGTTTATTTTTTTCATAAACAAATAAAACAAACCCCAGTGGTGATTAAATACTACCAAAAGAAAGCTCTATTTGAGTGAAGAAAATTATAAAAAAATTAATTTGAGTACAGTGATGCAAAACCGCGCAAATGTCGCGGCATCACTGTGCGACATCCCTGAAAGCTGAAAATTGGCCTGGGTAGGAAGCGGGTGAGAGTGCCCGGTATTGAGAAGTTCACCAGACTAGGGCAATCAAACTGATAAGACGCATAGAAGAGCTGAAAGATTAACTGAACTTGTATTCTCTCTCTCGAAGAAGAAGAAGCAATTGAGGGGGGATATGATCACCACGTATAAATACATAAGTGGTCCATATAGTGAACTTGGTGTAGAGTTATGCACTTTAAGGTCATTTTAAAGGACAAGCGGCACTCTTTCTGTCTGGAGGAAAAGAGATTTAACCTTCACATATGGAATGGCCTCTTTACGGTAAAAGCTATGAAAATGTGGAATAAACTCCAAGTACTGGTTCTGGCCTGATTAGTAGATGGTTTAAAAAAAAAGGGTTGGGTACATTCCTAAATACTCAAAAACAGAATATTGCCATGCATAGGTAATATATATAAGAGATTGTTGATCCGTGGAATATCCAATTGACTTTTGTGGGTGTGAAAATTTGGCTTTCCTCTGTTGGAGCAAATCGAACCATACTTTAGAGCAGCCTTTCTCAACCTTTTCAACACAAAGGAACCCTTGAAATAGTTCTCCGGTCTCGTGGAACCCTTGCTAAAAATTTGAGATCTACAACTTGTGATACAATAGTATGATGGTCAGTGGGAACAATGCCCCTTACACTTGTGGTCATTGGGAAGAATTACCTCCTTACAGATGTCTAAAAAGATCATTGATGTCAGTGGGAACTTATCTGAGAGGCAAAAATTGCCAAATGCTGAAGGAACTCCTAGCAACCTCTGGAGGAACCCTGGTTGAGAATCGCTGCTTTAGAGCTTTTTTTTGCCTTCATTTGGATTAATGGTAGGTATAAAATTCTGTATATGGAGGTTTTCTATCCATTTATTTTATTTTTATTTCTTTTTTTCCAGATTAGTTGCACTGAATAGACTAAACCTGACTAACTATGTAAGTATTTGCTGGGTTTCTTGTTGCTGTGGGTTCTAAGCAAACAGTAAAAAACAGGTGTGATTTGACCTGCTGCTTGCATAGTTTAAGTTCTGTAATTACCCATAGGGTTCACATAGTTTACCTATGAATGGGCAGAAACTTCTACAGACCATGATGAATCACATCCACCTTTTCCTGTACAAAGCTAGACAAATTATATTATGCACACTGATAAGACTTTGATGAATCCCAGCACGCTCACACCATCTTTCCAGCATTATGCATGTTTCATGAGCTGTTGTCAAAGATACGTTTTTTTGTGAACTAACAAAACTTTATGATGGAAAATCTCTGTGCAGAAACGTTGTCTTTATGTTTATAATTTGTAAAATATTGAGGAGCTGTAGATTTGCTAAAGATAGCTAAAAAAAATATTATATGTGGTGTTGTAGAACTAAGAGCTCAAAGGTACAAAAGTGGAAAACATGCAACATCTACCTTGCTATGCCTCATTTACATTACTGTTATAATGGAAAATTGATTTACTCTATTTAGGCTCTACTGTAGGAATCAGCTAAATTTACCAAATGCTCTTATTCTATTGATTTTTTTTTTTTTTTGTGGTATTTCGACTGTACAAGTTAATGTGCAAAGAGCATTGTATTTTCCAGTACAGACTTTCAGTTCCAGACTTGCCTTGAAGTGTTCCTAAACCCAGGGCCCTGCATTTACTATATTTGGTATCTCACAGTACACAGAACATGGAAATGTTCTTTCAGTCTGTGTGTTGACATATTTTGGGGTTATTTTTGGCCCAATTGAGTCCTAATTCTTTGACTATGGAACCGGTTTGTGAATTTTACAGGACCACCATCAAATGGAACATTAGTTGGGCAAGTCCCCATTCCCCGTGTTCCTCCTGGGATAAGTGGCACCGATAGCCAAGAACGTTACATGTGTGGTCAGAGCACCATTGTATGTCCAATAATCCACAAATATGGATTTAGCCCAAACCTGCTGGCCCAATGTGATGTAATTTAGGGTTATTTTAACAGGTGAATATGAGCATTTCCATCACGTAACACTGGCATTTGTTCTGACATTTTGAGATGTTTCAGTGATCATTCAGAATCCACTGACAGGTGCACTTGACCTCCTTCTGACCTGCATTTACCTGTGCTTCATGCAGAGTTTGCCTTCCAATAGATTGGAGGGTGAGCTTAAGGAGGAAAAGGTGGGGCCTAAAGGGGAAGGGGTGTGGTCTTGGTTCCACCTCCTACCCACCTCCCACTACCGCCCCTTTTAGATAATACAGAACCAAGTATCATTTTGTGCTACTAATTCATTTGCATGGAATTTTCTAATGATAACAAGAAAGACAGTAAAATAGATACTGCAGTAAGTAACAAAATACCCCACCCCTGCAACAGTAGACTAGACCCTCCAGAAATGATAGACCTCACCCCAGCAACAATTGATCCCCCACACAAAAATAGACTTCCCTCCAGCAACAATGGACTCCCCACAACAAAATGCCACCCCAGCAACAATAGACCCCCAGCAGCCAGCATCGATAGACCCCCCCTAGAAGACAGCAACAATAGACAACTGCTTCAACAGTAGATCCCTCCCAGCAAAACAATTGCCCCCCCCATCAACATAACACCCCATCAGCAACAAGAGACCTCCATGCAAAAATAGATCCCCAGCAGCCAGCATCAATAGACCCCCAGCACACCCTAGCACTCCTTGCTATTACATACATTCATTGCTGGAACTGTGCTCCCCCACATTCCTGTGGAAAAAAAAAAGCCCTGATTTTACTAAATCTAAACTGCTAAATTACGCTTCTCATCAGCAGTTACAGCAGTCTTGTGACTTCAATCAGTGTCTGGTTAAAGTTTTGTAGGAGGAGTTTTCATTCTCCACTAATTGTCCTCTAAGGCTGCATGACCGTCTGTCTGGACAGTGCTGATTGGCCCTGTGCTAATCACATGCACTTTCCCAATAAAAAATAAAAAAAATCCCTAGCAATACACACCCAACTGAGCATGTGCCACTTGTCCCCAAGGCACTGTTCTATCAGGAGATGGTTTGGGGACTGTAGAAGAAAAGGAGGATCAGAGAAGACAGACTCAAACAGCCTTATTACATAATGCAGAGGGTTAACCCCTTAGGTTCCACAGTGAGTATAACAAGAATGCTTTACTGCATATACAGACTGATTTTACTGTTGTGGGTTAAGTATTACTAAGTGTTGGGCTGTCCTGCATCAGTACAGGTAGTGAAAATGTTTAAAGGGTATTTACAAATAAATACAAAAATATAAAATATTGCAGCTTAATACTTCTTCAATAAGGTATCTGCATTCCTTTTCTTTTTAAGGCTTTTTTTTCACCTAGCAATCTTACAGATAAAACACTTTCCATTCTATGGTGAGAACACTCATTCCTCCACTGTTATCTATGGAATGAGCCATAGCTGTAACGCTAGGACAGGACTACCAGCATGTCTTCCTCTCGTCATCTAAAGTAAATAGGAGGCAGGATAATTTAATAAATTAAAAAATGTGTGACATTCAATCTGTTCAACTCACATAATTTACAAGGGCGTTGCATTTCTAGTAAGACTACCAGAAGTATTTTCTCTACTTTCTGAAAATGTTCTTAGCCTAAAAAAAAATGTAAACTATTGCAGCCACCACATCGAAGGACAAGTAAGCTGCAATATATTATATTTTTGGTTTATAAATTTGCTTTAATCTGTGCAACCCATAATTTAGATCAACAACTGTTGTGCAATTGTTACTTGGCTGGTATAAAATAAAAGACAAAAACTACAATATGCAACTCATTGAGATAGACAAAACAAAGATGACTTGCATAGGCAGAATATGCAGCATTGCTTGTCCCACAATAATCACCCACACAGCCCACAATGAAACTTAAATACCCAGGCTGAAAAAAAAAACAACTAGAAAAGACAAATGTATACAACTAAACCAACAATATATGTCAAGGTCAAAAGACTTGAGGTCTCAGTGTTCACAAGACCTTGAAATTATGTAATACTGTTTGAGGCCACAGTCACACCAAGGTGGGAGCGCTGCACTCATCTAACTCTTTCATTTCAGAAATTAAACTTGTATGAAGTTTGTCTGCAATCATATTTATGTTCTTTTTTTTTATGAATAAATGTATTGCAAGAGATTTACACAAGAAAAAGCACATTTCAAATCTGTAATACATTTTATTTTTAATTTTGCACATGGAACACATGTACACAACCTGTTTTTTTTTTTCTGCTCCAGCCATGTTACCATCAGTGGACTGAGGAACAAGTCAGCCCAACTCTACAGTTCTAATGTAATCAGTTAAAGTCCAGTATTATTTTAATTATAGATGTTGAATAGAAAAAGGCAGAGGGCCCCCCCCCCATTTTACATTACAGATTGCATTGGGTCAAACCACAGAACCTTATTGTACTCTAAAGCAGTGGTTCTCAACCTCAGTCCTCAATTACCCCCTACAGGCCATGTTTTTGGGAACGTCCCTAAGATAAAATAGCTCTTATCAATACCATGTCATTGATATTGATTTCACGCAGCTGTGCAAAGTAAAGGAAAACCTGAAAACATGGCCCGTTGGAGGTACTCGAGGACTGAGGTTGAGAACCACTGCTCTAAAGGGCCCAGAGACAAATCTAACGACCAACAAGATCTTCAAATCACTTCAACGACCTGACTTTCACCTCGCCAGGGCTACCAGATGTGCTTCTTCCTCTCCATCAGAGGCAAGACATGCTTCTTAGAAGAGATAATGTGAGTCTACATGGATTCTTAGGTTGGCCATAGACGGCCAAAAAGAATAAGGTCACCTCCTACAAACAATTTAATTGTTTCAGTCGAAGCTGCTGGTGGTAGACCGCCTAAGGTTGGGTTTACAATGTTGTGCTGCATTAATGCTAGTGCATTAGGACCCTTGTTAATGATTATGACTGTAAGGTCGGCCATAGATGCTTTGAATCTCAACTGGTTCAGCAGGAACCGGTCAAGATTCAAACCATGTATGGGCAGGCTGAAGGTAGCAAGTTGATCAATCAACTTGGGCACAACAGCCTGCTGGATCATACATGCGAATATTGGCTGGTATAGCCGCTAGCAATAATCACTGTCTTCTGGCCCCCCACCGGCAGAATATAATGACCCAGCAGAATTCCCCTGTCAACACTGTCTGTGTTGATGGGGGAATCAAGATAATTTCTTTTACACCAAGTATGGCCTGCTTAATATGGCTCTACTGTAGTTAATAGTGGATTGGAAGCTCTAGCCAACTGACTGTGACCATATACAATTTTCTATTACTCTGACATCAATGATGTACTATCACTGACAGGCTAAGAGTTACATGAAGCCTTGACTACTTGACTCAACTCGGATTGCTCTCACGTGACCCGATCTTCAACAAACGTGGTTATAGAATAACAAAAGCAGTCTAAAATCATTGTTTCTCCCACCTGCTGAACTTGTAGAACATACAGTATGTGGACATAAGAAAGTGATCAGCATTCTTGCCTCACAGTACTGGGCTTCGTAGATCAATTTCCACTAATGCCACGTACACACAATCGTAATTCTCGTTGAAAAAGATCTGATGGTTTTTGCGTCGGAATTCCAACAGAATTCCGCTCAAACTGTCTTGCCTACACACGGTCACACCAAATTCCGACTGCCAAGAACGCGGTGACGTACAACACATATGACGGGACTAGAAAAAGGAAGTTCAATACCTAGTAGTCAATAGCTTCCATCTAGTAGTTGAATCCGAGATGTGTGAGTTTTTGCACATTGGCATTGCATACCGACGAACAGAATTTCCGATAGAAAGTTTTTCCATCGGGAAAATTCAGAACATTCTATCAAATTTTTGCTGGCGGGAATTCGGCCAGCTAAATTCCGATGGAGCATACACACGGTCGCATTTTCCGATGACGGTCTTTTGCTGGCCGAAATTCCGATCGTGTGTACGCAGCATCAGTACTCTATTTGTGTGGAGGTTGCATATTCTCCTTATGTTTGTATTACTTTGAGCCCACGATCTGTAAAAGATACAGTATGGGTAGGCTGACTGGCTTATGAGCAAAACATTTGAATGCTTGGGTGAATTTGTTAAGGACAGTAGAGAGTGTAAAAACCTCTCTGGGGCAAGGACAGATGAGAATGGTTTAACTCTTCTGGGGCAGAGACTGATGAAAAGGAATGAGCAAATCTTGCTGGGTTTGAATAAAAATCTCATTTGGAAATCTGCATGTAGGCGGAGCTTACTGCGCCCATGTGGGGACCTGGAGAGAGCTTACAGTAATGCCCCAAAGAGGGACTGAGGGTGCCATTTATTGTCCATTATCCAAAGTTGACATTAAGGAAATATTAAAAGTGATGCTTTTCCATAAGTATACAATTAAAGTGGTATTGAATCCAAAACCAAAAAGGCATTATATTGCAGCTTACCAGTTTTCTTTTTTTAGGCTTTTTCCCTCTGTATTCACCTGATGATCTGGCCACTAACACACCCCCCCCTATTAGAGTGCCTCCAATCTGGATGAATGAGCACAGAGGCACCCTTGAACAGTAGCATGGTCAATATTGGAGAAGGGGAGTGTTAGATGTACTAGCAGACCCCCTATGACGAAGCCCGAAGTGACGAAACGCATCGGTAAATGGCTACATGGCAACGATGAGATGGTGGCTCCATGTGTACGAAGGAAGCTATGAGGAGATCACAACACTGAGTCACCTGGCATGTTTGGAATTTTAACAAGGCGATTTTGATTCTTTTATGATGTAAGTGCATTATTTTTAATAAACCAATTACTTTACTTCTTTAATAACATCTAATAAGGCAATATTTGCCAAACACGAGAGTGAATGGCAACAGCATCTGGTGAACTTTATTCTTAAGGGAGTGGAATTGGCACACACTTTGGTGAATGATTTTGGTGGATCAACGAGATTTTGTTTCATTATTTTTTCATCACTTTAAGTTGGACTGTATTACCATATTGATTTGCATATTTTGGAGCATATATATTTTTCGGATATGCCATATGGACACATTTTATTATGTATGGGTGTTTTATGTTGATCATTTCACAATGTTAATATTTAGGAGTTTTGTAGATTAATTTAGTGTGCTACTGTGGAATTCTTTGTCTCTCTCTCTTTTTTAAAAAAATGACATTTGTTTCACCTCATTTGCATATTTAGATATACTAACAAATTGAAGCCGAACTCTAGACCAGTGTTTCTCAACCTTTTTTCAGTTGAGGCAGCCTTTAAAAATTAGGGATAGTCTTGATGCACCTCATTCTAAAATGTAAAATCAGCAACATCCACACAAGTAGGACATCCAACGTTAGAGTTGTTTTATTCTTCCAAAGCAAATAAACTTTTGAAAACTGGTACTGACTAGTATTCCAGTGTTTCTCTTCTCCTTCAGTTTTTCTCCATCACTCAGCTAAGGTGCGCTCAATGCTGATGGAGAGGGACAGGGGAGGGTCAAACAAGGATGCTATGCAGGTGATTGAATCCTCCTTATCAATTGGTGATGCCATTGGTCGTTAGGAAGCCAGCCGCTAGAAGATTGTAATGGTGCAGAATGAGAACCTGTGGCTTTGTGTAACTTAAAGGCAGGCTTCATCTGGCTTGTCAGGCTTGTATACAATTTTTGGACAATTTTTAGGCATTTTTTCAAGGCACCCCTGGTTGAAAAAAACTACTCTAAATTATTCTTTATAAGCAGTTTTTGGATAGAAGTTTTCTGCGAATAAATAAAAGCTGTTTATTTTAATCACTCCTGTGAGTGTTAAGTGGTTTGTCTCCTCCACGTAAATTGATACATCCTGCTGGAGACCTTGTACGTTTGAAAAAACAACAGACTTTCTGGCTGGATTACCAGACAAAAAAGAAAGAAAGAAAGCCTAAAAAAGGAAACTAATACAGCCATCACATCTAAGGATTGGTAAACTGCAATATAATACATGTTTGCTTTTGGATGTAATGCCTCTTTAACACCTTGCAATCTGTGGCACAGTTCTTTAACCGATTACACGCTATACAGTAGGGATGTAGCTCCTTAATACACGTCATATTACTTCTCTCTGTATTGGGCAGAATTTGTGAGCTGGTACTGCTGAGCTTGTACCAGACTCCACCAGGCTAATAAATCACCTCCCTCCCAGTGACATTGATCCATATATTACACTTGGATACTAGGGTGCTCGACTCTTTACATAAGCCATGCATATTTTTCTCTCAAGCTTTCACTCCATCTTCGTGACTTCCAGACTGGAAACCTAGGATTCCCTGTGCTGCTATGTCAAAGCCATTAGTGGAGTTCTGGTTGCTCAGGAAAGAGCCTAAGTACACAAGCTCCTTCACTACCAGGGCCGTCTGTCACCTTTGCCAAATCAAACCACTTTCTGACTGGCTGATTGCTTATGCAGTAGACACTAGTACTGTAGTCTTCATCAAAGGCAATATAGCCACCTCTGAATAGCTTCACTGCATGTTAGACATTTGTACGGCACCTTATCTAACTAGTCTTGTCCCCAAAAAAGCCCTGTTTTTGTGATATGCTATATATGCATGTTCTCAAGTAACTTCAGATCAGGCCAAGTTAAATAACAATAAACATTTTTTACTGAATTTGTTAAGAGTAACATGAACAGTTTAAAAAAGATGTCTTCAATACACAGTCCTGTACATAATCTTCTAAGTACCCTTACTTAATCCACTGTCGCTCCTGATTGCCTCTTGAGGTAGTTAATGTTATACCTTAACTAGGTGAAAAAGTCCTTAGAGTTCATCAGCCAAGCAAGAGTCCATAACCTCTGGAACCCCGACTGGGCTCCCACAAGGGGCGATTAAGTGCAAAATAACATATCACTTCCTTAACAGCATGTCCTTGCTTCAGGAGAACCTGAACCAAACCTTCCACCGTCTTACTAACTACAACTCCAAGAGAGGTGGTTCCCTCTCTTTTTATATGCTTTCCCCCTGCAGAGGGCAGAGGGTGGGACTTCCCAAAAAAGTCAGGGAAAACCTGCCTAGCAGAGTTATCCATCACCTCCCAGGGAATACCACCTCAGCAGGGCAAACGCAACCATATAATGCAATATTATACCCAATGGCGGCCCGTCCATTAGGGGCGCAGGAGCTCTACCCCCCCCAATCCATGCGCCTGGCCCCTAATCTACATGCAGGGTGCCAGATGCAAGGATTTCAATGAGGGTTTTTTTTTTTTTTTTTAGAAGCACATGATTTGAGTGTGTGGGGGTGGTCGGAGCAGAGAGGAGGAGTAGAAAAGCGGAGGCGGGGGGAGTTGACGGCAGCCAATGAGTTTGCAGTCTCCTGTGGTGACGTGCAGAGGCAGAGTTGCCATGCAGCCTGAGCTGGGAGAAGAAAGATGGCCATTTCTGTTGTTGGAGCGCGCTGAGGCCTGGCTCTGTCCACCTGGCTGCTCTTCCTCCATCTGCTGTGCATGGACTTCACGATGGCCGAGAAGGAGGGGAAACCACGATCGTGGATGGGGTAAGTGCTGACCTGGCGGTGGGGGGAGGTCTGTCACCCGCCTCCCAAAAAATTGAGCACATGCCACTACTTATAACACAGAAATCTCACCATAGACATCAATTGAAAAAAGTAGAACATTTTAATAAGACATAGACTTTTTACATTCTTAATGTTTATTCTTACTATGTGAATAATGGGGGTTCTGTAAATGTTACTGATTTAATTTAAGGTAGTTCTTAGTGTGTTCATGTTTTCTTTAAAACAATGCAGTGGCATTCTTCAAGCAATAAGCAACTCCAGTATCAATAACAAGTAATATCTGTGCTTTTAGTACCTGAAACATAAAAAGCCCCTATTAGCAGGGACATTGCTAGGTCTACAAAAGATCTGGGGCTAGGGTGGGCATACACATGTATATACAGCAATATACGTGTGTGTGTGTGTGTGTGTGTGTGTGTGTGTGTGTATATATATCCCCAGAGAGCCCCCCACTTACATCAGGGTCCCCAGAGAACCCTCCCCTTACATCAGGGTCTCCAAAGAGCCTCCCCCTTACATCAGAGTCCCCAGAGAGCCCCTCACTTACATCAGCATCCCCAAAGAGCCTCCCCTCCCCTGCAGAGACTCGGGGCTATGGGCTCCAGATTCGGGGATATAGCCCCAAAAGCCACCCCCTAGCAACGCCACTGCCTATTAGCATGAAATAAAAATAAAAAATACAGAAAGAAATGAACCCCTAATCCAGTAGGAGGCCAACGGAAGCATTGCAGCAAAAAACAAATAAGAATGGTTTTACTCTTTTGGGGTAGGGGCTGATGACAATGGTTATTTTCTTCTATGGTGATGAATGATGAGAGTTGTTTTACTCCTCTGGGGCAGGGACTGATGAGAGTGGTTTTACTCCTCTAGGGCAGGCACTGATGAAAGTAGTTCTATGTACTTACTAATGATAAGGTCACACAAACAATTGTGCTGTACCTCTTTCTGCTATATTTGCTTTTCTTTAATAAATGTAATTATATTAGTATATAGTCTGCTCAGCGAGGATAATACAAGTTGCCAAACTCAGGGAAACTTTATTTTAAAATACTGTTTTACTTCACACAGTTCAAAAAACATGCATAGTTGGTTATTATTTTCTCATTCCCAATTTATATCTTTTTATCTACAATAAGTCTGAGGGAAGTGAAATACCTATTGGGGAATAAGACTTGATATGTGGTGTTTTTAATGGAAGTGGAATTTTACTGTTAACAAATGTTCTTCACGCCAGTTACAAATATCGCAGGGATTTCAGCAGCCTAGTTCAGTTTTATACATGCTTCATGAAGATATTGAGTGAGGCCATTTCGGCAAACTTCCTCAAGCTCACCACCAAGTTTGTGGGTACATTGACCGTAATCATGTGATCAGTGTTAATGTTGTAATAGGAAAATAAAAGAAGAGCGAAACATTGGGGGAAATTTGTCAGAATCTGAGGTTGTTGTGCATGATAGCCAATCAGCTTCCATATTTAATTTTTAAAGCTTAACTGAACAAGCTAAAGATAGAAGCTTACTGGTTGCCATTCACAACAGTTCCAGTTCTACCAATTGAACCTAAGAAACAGTAAGTCAACTATGCAAGTAAGAAATAACATTTTCAAGGTGTCTTTATGTCATATACATGTTATAGAAATGTTTTAAACAATATAGAATACCTCAACACGGGAAGTTAAAGTTCAAATCAGGTTATGATGCAGAAAAGATATATGAATTAGAAATGACCCCATATAACAAGATGAGCTCACAATACAGATGTACACTATTTTTTAAATAGTTAATTGACAATTCCCAATAGCCATGATATGGAGAACAGTACATTGAGAAACACTTGCTTCAGCATGTTATTTATATTGCTAAAATTCCTTTTCCTTCTAGGGGAAAATACAATATCTCTGACATATAAATTACAAGACAAAATAGATAAGAACTGCAAAATATTTTTTTCTTAGCTATGAACTATTGTAAAATATCCCTCACACTCTAGAGTAGGAATGACACTGGTGAGAGGTTCGGACAGGGGAGCCATCGTAATCTAGGGTTACAAAAGGTTTCAATTCAGGAACTGGTCACCTTGAGCCTGAGATCTGGCAATTAATTCACCCTTGCATATGTAGAATTGGAAAGCTGCATACCACCAACCACATTTTCAAAAAGCTTTATTAAAAAGTGGCAGAGGCACTCTACCTGTTTCTCTCCGCTGATGTGTTTTTCCCTCTACTGGAGGTTAACTATGAATAAGTCTCAGTAGGGGTGAAGCGTGTCGGCAAGAAATGGATGGAGTGTCTCCAATACTAGGTTAGTTAATAACGTTTTTTAAATGCGTCATTGCCCGTGGCAGTACACGGCCTTACACTTTTGAATCTACAGTGAGGGGGAGATGATGAGGCCCCGAGTTTATCCAGCACTCACGGGTGGAGTGAGTGGCATTAATAGAGTCTATAAAGAGGTAGTATGGATATATAACTTACTAGTCACTAATAAACTATGAAATCAATTTTACTAGTAAAAACACTAGAAAAATAAAATGGTATGAAAGTGCCCATAAGATTTAGACCGGTGTCAAAGAAACATTAAAATATTTTTTTTCTACAGTGCCCTATCATATATAATTACTCCTGCGTTAAAGCCCAACTCCAGACAAATATTCTCAGTTTAAGTTTGGATAGAGCAGGTTTCTCTTCCCATCTGTCAGGATAGGAAGTGATAGTCCCCAATAGGAACAAAGACAAAAACACATTTAGAAGAGCGAGGAAGGTTTAGAACTTTGACTATATATATATATATATATATATTGTAAGGGATCTTCCCGGGGTAGGGTGTGTTTGGACACAGTTCACAGCAGACTTGGACTTTATAAAGCAGACCTTGGCGTTTATTCGTGGTACAAACAGTCCAACAAACAAAATATACAGCAACACCGTGCTTCTTGTGTATAACAGGAACAAAATAATAACAAAAACAAACAACCTAGCCCGGCTGGGCGCTTACTAACAGGTTCTTCTCACCTATCTGACACTTATGAACACAGCGTCTTTCGCCTGGATATCGCAGGGTGGATTTTAGCTCCAGCAGTGGCTGTGCTTGCAGCTTCCTCAAACACACAGACTGTTCGTTTCCCTGGCTGAGAGCAAACACCTGCAGGCCCGCAGAGCCTTTACCTTCCCAGGCTAATTAGGATCAAAGCTCACCTGATCCAAAACCCAGAACTGGAACGAGGGATGGGGGGTGTGGAATGACAGGTCCCTCTACCAAACCTACCTGCCATTCCATATAAACCCAGGCCCGGCAAGATTAAATAACAACTCAGCAGCATATTGCTGCTGAGAAACTGATCCATCCTGGACTTACCATCTCACACTGTGTAGCAACCTAGGTGAGATGTACACCCCCTCAACCACTTCTCCAGTGACATGTCTACATATCCCCCCCCTCTTTTTCAGACCGGAGGGCTGAGCCTTTTGTCCCCACAGACAACTCACCCTCGACAATGCGTCAGCATTTGCCTGTAATTTCCCTGGCCTGTGTTCCACAGTGAAATTAAAGTTTTGTAAGGACAGAAACCATCTAGTCACTCTTGCATTTCTCTCCTTGTTTAACTTCATCCATGTTAGGGGGGCATGGTCTGTCACCAACTTGAATTTCCTGCCTAGCAAGTAATACTTTAAAGATTCTAGGGCCCACTTCACTGCCAAACATTCTCGCTCCACAATGGCATAATTTTTCTCGGCCGGGGTTAGTTTTCTACTCAAGTACGTCACCGGATGCTCCTCACCATTCACTACTTGTGAGAGTACTGCACCTAAGCCTGTGTTAGAGGCATCTGTCTGGACCAGAAATTCTCGCCTGAAATTGGGGGTAACTAACACAGGTGGTTGGCACAAGGCAGACTTAAGGCTTTGGAAAGCCTTCTCGGCCTCTGGGGTCCACGTGACCATTGCTGTCTTTCCGCCCTTTGTCAAGTCAGTTAGTGGAGCAGCAACTGAGGCAAAGTTCGGCACAAATCTACGGTAATAACCGGTAATACCCAGGAAAGCTCTAACCTGTTTCCTTGTCAGGGGTCTAGGCCAATTCTGTATTGCCTCAATTTTATTTAGCTGTGGCTTAATCAATCCTCTCCCAACAATGTAGCCCAGATATTTGGCCTCTTCTAGGGCTAGAGCACACTTCTCGGCATTTATGGTCAACCCTGCATCACTTATGGTATCCAACACGGCCTGTACCTTACAGAGGTGACTTTCCCAATCAGGGCTAAAAATGACCACATCATCGAGGTAGGCGGCTGAGTAATCCCGATGTGGTTGCAGAATCAAGTCCATCAACCTCTGGAAAGTTGCAGGCGCTCCATGTAACCCGAATGGCATCACTACATACTGGAATAGCCCATCAGGGGTGGAGAATGCAGTTTTCTTTTTAGCCTCGCCAGAAAGTGGAATCTGCCAGTAGCCCTTTGTGAGATCGAGGGTGGTTATGTACCTGGCGTTACCTAACTTCTCAATCAACTCATCTACCCTGGGCATAGGATAAGCATCGAACTTGGAGATCTCATTCAACTTTCTGAAATCGTTACAGAACCTCCAAGTTCCATTGGGCTTTGGGATTAGCACAATCGGGCTGGACCATTCACTCTGTGACACCTCAATTACCCCCAGATCAAGCATACGTTTTACCTCGTCAGATACGGCTTTCCTACGTGCCTCCAGTATCCTATAGGGCTTTAGGTTTACTCTGCTTCTAGGCTCAGTTTCAATGTGATGATGGATGAGGTGGGTACGCCCTGGGAGGTCAGAGAACTTGTTTTTGTTTTTCTGTAAAAATTCCAGAGCCTCCTGTTTCTGTGACACTGATAGAGCATCACCTACTTTGACTGGAGGGATTGGTGGTGACAAATTATTAACAGTATTTGTCGCCACCAAGGATTCCCTGTCTTTCCAGGGCTTGATCAAGTTTATGTGATAAACTTGGAAAGGCTTCCTTCTACCTGGTTGGTGTACCTTGTAGTTCACCTCACTGATCTTTTCAACAATTTCATAAGGACCTTGCCACTTCGCTAAGAATTTACTCTCAACAGTGGGGACTAGTATAAGGACCCTATCGCCTGGGTTGAATGTCCTGATTCTTGCGGACCGGTTGTAAATTCTACTTTGGGCCTCTTGAGCTCTCTGGAGGTGTTCCCTTACCAGGGGCATTACAGTGGCTATACGGTCCTGCATTTGTGCTACATGCTCAATAACACTCTTGTATGGGGTGGACTCACTCTCCCATGTCTCTTTTGCAATGTCCAGTAGACCCCTAGGGTGACGACCATAGACCAACTCGAATGGTGAGAACCCTGTGGATGCTTGGGGCACCTCCCTAATAGCAAACATGAGGTAGGGTAATAAATGATCCCAGTCACGACCATCTTTTCCCACCACTTTCTTCAACATATGTTTCAAAGTTTTATTAAATCTCTCCACCAATCCGTCCGTCTGGGGGTGGTATACAGAGGTACGAATGTGTGAGACTTTAAATAGTTTGCATAATTCCTTCATCAGTTTTGACATAAATGGCGTACCTTGGTCAGTTAGGATTTCTTTGGGGATCCCAGTCCTAGAGAACATATAAAACAACTCACGTGCAATTGTTTTAGATGCAGTGTTTCTTAAGGGTACAGCCTCAGGATAGCGGGTCGCATAATCTATGACTACCAAAATATACTGGTGTCCTCTAGCTGACTTTACCACGGGACCCACTAAATCCATGGCAATACGCTCAAAAGGCACCTCTATAATAGGGAGCGAAACCAAAGGACTGCGAAAATGTGACACTGGGGCACTAACCTGACATGTGGGGCACGACTCGCAGTATTTTTTAATGTCATCATATATCGCCGGCCAAAAAAACCTCTGGAGAACCCTCTCTCGCGTTTTGTCAGTCCCCAAGTGTCCCCCAAGAACATGGTTATGTGCCATGTCAAGCACCTGACGCCGGTACGGCTTAGGTACCAGAAGCTGTTCCACAATCTCATCCTTAACCTTATTGACTCTATAGAAAAGATCATTAGTCACCGAAAAATGTGGAAATCTTTTTTCAGCATCTGGTTCCTGAGGTACCCCATTCATAACAGCAACCTGCTCTCTCGCATTTTTGAGAGTGGGGTCCTGTAATTGTGCAGCGCCAAAATTATCCCTAGACACCTCTAAGTCTAGTATATTTTGCTCAGTGGGAGGAGCCTCCTCCTCCCCAGCCAGGACCTGCAAAGGAGAACAATCATTTTCATCCTGCACACTTCTATCATTCACAGGGGACAAAGCAACCCCCTTAGAGGTATCCCCACTCCTTTTGGGGATTTTTCTTTTTTCCCAGAGAGCCCAGAATAATGGAAAATCGCGCCCCAATATTACATTATGCATGAGGTTTTTTACCACACCCACTTCATATTGTACGGTGCCTTGTTCAGTCCCGACTTTAGCCAGCACTATAGGGTACACTTTTGTATCACCATGTATGCACACAACACTCATATGCTTTTTAGACTCTAAGTCCCCAGCCACCAGGCTAGCATGCACCAAGGTTACGAGGCTTCCCGAGTCCATTAACGCCTCAACGGGAAGGTCATTGATGGTAATATTGCAGATTTGCGGTTCAGTCTCTAGTCCAGGAACTGCAGCACAAGATGGTTCCGCAAACAGCGACTGACGCCGGCTAGCGTCACACTCCATGGGTTCAGTGGTAAGAGGGCAATGGGCAGACACGTGTCCCGCCTCATGGCATCTCCAACACTGGATAGGGCCTGGTCTCTTTGGCAAGGAGTCCTTTTCAGAGCCCCTTAGCCACCCGGGACCATCACCAGTCTTTTGTCCCTGAGACACCACTTGAGCCCTTTTCCCTCCATCAGCACCCCTCCACACTCCCCCAATAGATGGAAGTCTCTTACCAGCTGACGGCACAGATCTGGCGCTCCGGGGAGGTGAAGATGCTGCAGGAACATCACGGAGGTAGTCCTCAGTCGCCTGGAACCTCTCCACAAGGTTGACAAGTTCGTTTGCATTCTTAGGATCACCTTGTCCCACCCAGCGTTGCAGGTCAGTAGGAAGCGCTCGGAGGTAGCGATCCATCACGACCTTCTCTAGGATTTGTGCAGGAGTAGAAGTGTCTGGCTCCAACCACTTTCTTGCCAAATGGATTAGGTCATACATCTGGGACCTCGCTGATTTGTCCAGACTGTAGCTCCAGTTGCGTACCCTCCGGGCACGGACTGCAGTAGTAACTCCTAGTCGGGCAAGTATCTCCTCTTTTAGCCGAGTATAGTCCTTAACCTCTTGCTCACTGAGGTCATAGTAGGCCTTTTGAGGTTCACCTGTTAAATAGGGCGCAATTACCTCTGCCCACTCAGCGGCTGGTAACTTCTCTCGCTCAGCCACGCGCTCAAATACTGTTAGATAGGCCTCAACATCGTCCTCAGCAGTCATCTTTTGCAGCGCTTTCTGCACAGTCCTTCTCCCAAAAACAATCTCTGGAGCGGCTCCCATCACTGTGGGTGGATTAGCAACCACAGGCGCCTCTCGATTTACTATCAGGTGCTCGATAAGTTGTTGTTGGCTTTGGCGCAAAGCTTGCAACTCTTCCTTATGCATCTGCTGTTGTGCAGCCATGGACTGTTCATGTCGTCTATTGGCCTCTGTCTGAGCCTGCTGTTGTTGCAAACTCACTTGCATAAACTGCTTCAGCATCTCCTCCATGTTGCTGGACTGTTCTTGGAGTGTAGTTGCAGCTTTCACCCAGGACATCAGCAGCTGTAGCCAAGTCTGTCCACACCGTTGCCCCTAGCAACCGTGTTGCCCGCATTCTCCACCAATTGTAAGGGATCTTCCCGGGGTAGGGTGTGTTTGGACACAGTTCACAGCAGACTTGGACTTTATAAAGCAGACCTTGGCGTTTATTCGTGGTACAAACAGTCCAACAAACAAAATATACAGCAACACCGTGCTTCTTGTGTATAACAGGAACAAAATAATAACAAAAACAAACAACCTAGCCCGGCTGGGCGCTTACTAACAGGTTCTTCTCACCTATCTGACACTTATGAACACAGCGTCTTTCGCCTGGATATCGCAGGGTGGATTTTAGCTCCAGCAGTGGCTGTGCTTGCAGCTTCCTCAAACACACAGACTGTTCGTTTCCCTGGCTGAGAGCAAACACCTGCAGGCCCGCAGAGCCTTTACCTTCCCAGGCTAATTAGGATCAAAGCTCACCTGATCCAAAACCCAGAACTGGAACGAGGGATGGGGGGTGTGGAATGACAGGTCCCTCTACCAAACCTACCTGCCATTCCATATAAACCCAGGCCCGGAAAGATTAAATAACAACTCAGCAGCATATTGCTGCTGAGAAACTGATCCATCCTGGACTTACCATCTCACACTGTGTAGCAACCTAGGTGAGATGTACACCCCCTCAACCACTTCTCCAGTGACATGTCTACAATATATATATATATATATATATATATTGTATATATTTTTGGTATGCAAAATAGGGGATCAAATGACCAGTGATTGACTATAAATGAATGCAGTGATGTGCATGTGAACATTTATTAAAGCAGTTGTGTATTCATTAATTTACAATTTGCGTACAAAAAGTGTTAGCAACCAAAATTACAGATTTAGTTCTGCATGACTTATACGGGCAAACAATGATTGTCTGCCCTTTTTCTCTCCTTTTTCCCAACTATAAGCACTGCTCTTTTGCGAATCAATGTAATTGCACATCTGTCGCAAAAGTAAGAACTGTTAAAGAACACTTTTTTGTATTGCAATATTTTTATTCAGACTTTTCTAAAATAAGGAGTGCTAAATTAAATTCAATAAATATAGGATAACATAAAGAGCACTGCAAGGGTACATATAAATATTTAAAAGCACAATAGAGTATGAAACATTAGCTATAACATTACTAATAAATAGGGATACATAAGTAATGTACACAGTTTATTTTTTTGCATTCCAAAAAATTGTTCCAGTATGGGGGTAAAAGTATAAGGGAAAGGGGTGATAAGAAGGGGGGGAAGGTAGGAGATGGGTGTTGAGTCTGGCCCAGGGGAGGCTTTACAAATGGGCATTAGGAGAAGGCAATGTGTACTTTGTAGTAAGAAACCTGGGTTTACATCTAGATGGAGCACTTTTAAACAGATAACAGATATTCTAATTAATTATACAACTTGTGTACAGTCAATAAATCTTTACCTAAGATGCAACATAAAATATGAGATGCAACAGAGTAGGAGCATGAGGAGCATGAGTACAGGGAGTAGGAGTATGGGGATTAGAAGTATAGGGTGCAGAATTATGATGAATAGGAGAAGAGGGAGAAGGAGTATTGGGAGTAGAAGTATGGCCATGAGGAGCATGGGGAGTAGAAGTATGATGAGCAAAATTTTGGGGACCAGAAGTATAGGGAGGAGAAATGTGGGAAGTAAAAGTATCATGAGTAGGGGTATGGGGAGAAGGAGTTAGAGTATGGGGATTTGAATAGGAATATGAGTAGTAGGAGTATGGGAAAAGGAGTAAGAGTACGGGGAATAGGAATATGAGTATTATGAGTATGGGGAACAGGAGCATGGGGAGTACAAATATGGGGAATAGGAGCTTGTGGACTACTGTAGGAGTATGCGGAGTAGAAGTATTAGGAGTAGGCGTATGAGGAAAAGAAATAGAGTATAGAGAATAGGAGTATAGGGAGTAGGAGTATGGAGAAAAGGAGTATGGGGTGTAGGAGTATGAGGAGAAGGAGTATGGGGGAAAAGGAGTAGGAGTATGGGGAGTAGGAGAATCTGGGGATATGGCGTATGGGGGATATGGAGTATGAGTGATATGGAGTATGGGGGATATGGAGTATAAGGAGTAGGCGTATAGGGAATAGTAGTATGAAGAGTAGGAATATGAGTATGATGAAAAGGGTTGATAAGAAGGAGCAGGTAATAGAGTGATGTGGAGTATGAAGCCGGGGGGTTACAAATAGGCATTAGGGGAAGACAATGGGTGTTATTTACTAAAGGCAAATACACTTTGTACTACAAGTGCACTTGGAAGTGCAGTCCCTTTAGATCTTAGGGGGAGATCTGAAAGGAGGGGAAGCTCTGCTGATTTTATCATCCAATCATGTCCAAGCAAAAATGCTGTTTTTCTATTTTCCTTGCATGTCCCCCTCAATCTAAAGCGTACTTCCAAATGCACTTGTAGTGCAAAGTGGATTTGCCTTTAGTAAATCAACCCCAAAGTGTAGTAAGGGATCTGAGTTTACATCTACAGTAGATGGAGCACTTTTTAAACAGAAGCAGATATTCTCATTTATTATTTAACTTGTGTACAGATGTTTAGTATGTGGGCATCTCTCCATTCTGACTGCAGTGAGCCAGCTGTAGGCGGTGGTGTGATGTGCGTTTCAGCACATATTTGAAGTGCACCAATGACACTTTATTCGTGTCACTGCACATCACTGTGGTGCATTGCTCTGCTGTACAGTGACATGAAAATCTCTTCCTGTGAGCAGTAATAAAGTACAGCATGTCTGCAGCTTACTGCACCACACCTCCAGGCTGCATTGCAGTGTGACAATTGTTTTCTGTGTGTCCTAGCAGTGACCTGCGTTTATCCAGTATGGAAAAACACAGGTCCCCACACTATCTGTGAATAGGGCCTAAGGCCACGGTAGCATCCGTGTACTTTTATATGCATTTTGCAGCACATAAATGTGTGTCATGAAGATACAGTACATTGATTCCAATGAGCCCACTCACATCTATGTGCTGCGTTAGTAAAAATGAGGCATGTCCAATATTTTGTGGCTCGTTTACAGCACATACAGTCTGGTGTGTTTCTAGATGCAGCATAAATTCAGTACAAAAACATGTAAGAAAAATGAATGTGTTTCAGTGAGCCTAGGTTACACCATCGCAGTACTTTCATGTGCATTTAAAAAGTACAGTGTGATGCCTTTTTCCCACATTGGAATGCATCAAAAATGCACGTAAATCTACATGACTATTAGATTGTAAGCTCTTCTGAGCAGGGCCCTCGTAATCCTCTTGTATTATAACTGTATTGTCTCCTTTTTATATTTTAAAGTACTACATAAACTGTTGGTGCTATATAAATCCTGTATAACAACAATAATAATAACATGTATAAATGCAACTTAGTAAAGAAAATACATTTAAATAAACTAAAAGAAAAATCCAAGATATGCACTGAAAACGCAGTGAAAGCACATGGAAATGCACTGAAAACGCAGTGAAAGCACATGGAAATGCACTGAAAACGCAGTGAAAGCACATGAAAATGCACTGAAAACGCACATGGAGAAAGGCACGACTATTGCATTAAAAACAGCAAAAACTTAAACAAAATACAAAAAAAAAAAGCATGACAGCTGAAGCGGAGAGATGTAAGTCCAGCCTAACGCTATGCATATGCGCTAATGCACCCCAATAGTGTGAATGGACAGTTTGCATGACTGTCCCCCAGGGTGTTCAACACACACAATTCTCATCTATTGTTTGACTTGTACTGTGCAAAAAAACGGCGCAATGCGATTAGCGTCCACTAGGTGTCATGCGAGTACGCCGTCCTTTGATGTAGCACCGTCTTCCTCCCCCTATTGTCGGATGGGAAGCTCCATTCTCTGCCCATAGATAAGCGCCGCACACCGCGGGGCAGTGTGGGGGATGTAGTTCTTCCCTCCCCTCTTCCTGCACAGGCCGGTTCCAACAAAGACTACATCTCCCAGCAGTACTTGCGCCTTATCAGCTGCCCCTGCGCACAGACAGACAGCTCCAGCGGTGTCCTATCACACCGGAGGGGGATGATGTCACCTGCAGTCTGCAGCACGCAGAGACAGTTCAAATAAATCTCCGTGTATGAGGAGCTCGGGTAGGATTCATGAGGGACCCGGCATGGTCAGGTGAGACCCTCCCTGTTCTGGGGAACACGGACAGTACACACTGCAAGGGATGGTGGGGAGACACTCAAGCAGCTTATGGGCGTGACAGCTGTGTGGGGTGACTACTAATATTCAGTGCATGGAGGATGTGGAGGGGACATGGAGGATGTTCCATTGAGAAAAGCAGCTCGCTGGCTAGCTGGATCCCCCTCCATTGATCTGCAGTCAGTGGTCTCCAGACACAATGGGCAACTACTGCCTTCTTTTCATCCTCCTCTCCATTCATATTGTATTGTCTTCCCACTGCAAGGAGGAGTGCCGGATGGACGCTATAGGAAGGGATTGTATTGGAAGAGATTCTGTATTGGTAGGGAATGTAAACAGGCATTGTATTGGTAGGGACTGCACACGGAAAGGGATTGTATTGGTAGGGACTGCGCACGGAAAGGGATTGTATTGGTAGGGACTGCACACGGAAAGGGATTGTATTGGCAGGGACTGCACACGGAAAGGGATTGTATTGGCAGGGACTGCGCACGGGGAAGGGATTGTATTGGCAGGGACTGCGCACGGGGAAGGGATTGTATTGGCAGGGACTGCGCACGGGAAAGGGATTGTATTGGCAGGGACTGCGCACGGGGAAGGGATTGTATTGGCAGGGACTGCGCACGGGGAAGGGATTGTATTGGCAGGGACTGCGCACGGGGAAGGGATTGTATTGGCAGGGACTGCGCACGGGGAAGGGATTGTATTGGCAGGGACTGCGCACGGGGAAGGGATTGTATTGGCAGGGACTGCGCACGGGGAAGGGATTGTATTGGCAGGGACTGCGCACGGGGAAGGGATTGTATTGGCAGGGACTGCGCACGGGGAAGGGATTGTATTGGCAGGGACTGCGCACGGGGAAGGGATTGTATTGGCAGGGACTGCGCACGGGGAAGGGATTGTATTGGCAGGGACTGCGCACGGGGAAGGGATTGTATTGGCAGGGACTGCGCACGGGGAAGGGATTGTATTGGCAGGGACTGCGCACGGGAAAGGGATTGTATTGGCAGGGACTGCGCACGGGAAAGGGATTGTATTGGCAGGGACTGCGCACGGGAAAGGGATTGTATTGGCAGGGACTGCGCACGGGAAAGGGATTGTATTGGCAGGGACTGCGCACGGGAAAGGGATTGTATTGGCAGGGACTGCGCACGGGAAGGGATTGTATTGGCAGGGACTGCGCACGGGAAGGGATTGTATTGGCAGGGACTGCGCACGGGGAAAGGGATTGTATTGGCAGGGACTGCGCACGGGGAAAGGGATTGTATTGGCAGGGACTGCGCACGGGGAAAGGGATTGTATTGGCAGGGACTGCGCACGGGGAAAGGGATTGTATTGGCAGGGACTGCGCACGGGGAAAGGGATTGTATTGGCAGGGACTGCGCACGGGGAAAGGGATTGTATTGGCAGGGACTGCGCACGGGGAAAGGGATTGTATTGGCAGGGACTGCGCACGGGGAAAGGGATTGTATTGGCAGGGACTGCGCACGGGGAAAGGGATTGTATTGGCAGGGACTGCGCACGGGGAAAGGGATTGTATTGGCAGGGACTGCGCACGGGGAAAGGGATTGTATTGGCAGGGACTGCGCACGGGGAAAGGGATTGTATTGGCAGGGACTGCGCACGGGGAAAGGGATTGTATTGGCAGGGACTGCGCACGGGGAAAGGGATTGTATTGGCAGGGACTGCGCACGGGGAAAGGGATTGTATTGGCAGGGACTGCGCACGGGGAAAGGGATTGTATTGGCAGGGACTGCGCACGGGGAAAGGGATTGTATTGGCAGGGACTGCGCACGGGGAAAGGGATTGTATTGGCAGGGACTGCGCACGGGGAAAGGGATTGTATTGGCAGGGACTGCGCACGGGGAAAGGGATTGTATTGGCAGGGACTGCGCACGGGGAAAGGGATTGTATTGGCAGGGACTGCGCACGGGGAAAGGGATTGTATTGGCAGGGACTGCGCACGGGGAAAGGGATTGTATTGGCAGGGACTGCGCACGGGGAAAGGGATTGTATTGGCAGGGACTGCGCACGGGGAAAGGGATTGTATTGGCAGGGACTGCGCACGGGGAAAGGGATTGTATTGGCAGGGACTGCGCACGGGGAAAGGGATTGTATTGGCAGGGACTGCGCACGGGGAAAGGGATTGTATTGGCAGGGACTGCGCACGGGGAAAGGGATTGTATTGGCAGGGACTGCGCACGGGGAAAGGGATTGTATTGGCAGGGACTGCGCACGGGGAAAGGGATTGTATTGGCAGGGACTGCGCACGGGGAAAGGGATTGTATTGGCAGGGACTGCGCACGGGGAAAGGGATTGTATTGGCAGGGACTGCGCACGGGGAAAGGGATTGTATTGGCAGGGACTGCGCACGGGGAAAGGGATTGTATTGGCAGGGACTGCGCACGGGGAAAGGGATTGTATTGGCAGGGACTGCGCACGGGGAAAGGGATTGTATTGGCAGGGACTGCGCACGGGGAAAGGGATTGTATTGGCAGGGACTGCGCACGGGGAAAGGGATTGTATTGGCAGGGACTGCGCACGGGGAAAGGGATTGTATTGGCAGGGACTGCGCACGGGGAAAGGGATTGTATTGGCAGGGACTGCGCACGGGGAAAGGGATTGTATTGGCAGGGACTGCGCACGGGGAAAGGGATTGTATTGGCAGGGACTGCGCACGGGGAAAGGGATTGTATTGGCAGGGACTGCGCACGGGGAAAGGGATTGTATTGGCAGGGACTGCGCACGGGGAAAGGGATTGTATTGGCAGGGACTGCGCACGGGGAAAGGGATTGTATTGGCAGGGACTGCGCACGGGGAAAGGGATTGTATTGGCAGGGACTGCGCACGGGGAAAGGGATTGTATTGGCAGGGACTGCGCACGGGGAAAGGGATTGTATTGGCAGGGACTGCGCACGGGGAAAGGGATTGTATTGGCAGGGACTGCGCACGGGGAAAGGGATTGTATTGGCAGGGACTGCGCACGGGGAAAGGGATTGTATTGGCAGGGACTGCGCACGGGGAAAGGGATTGTATTGGCAGGGACTGCGCACGGGAAAGGGATTGTATTGGCAGGGACTGCGCACGGCAAAGGGATTGTATGTATTTGGAAGATATGGGATTGATTGTACAGCAATGAATTTGGATCTCATGGGCTGTAACTGATCTGACATTGAATTCTGATCTATAGAGCTGTACAGAGCCAGAGTGCCATGTACAAGAGAGTGGTCCTACTGGTGATGGGCCCTGCTAGGTATGTGAGTGGAGAGGACTGTGTATGGGATGAATGCTGAGCAGAGATTTATCCGGATGCAAGAAGTGATCTTTCTATCCGGTCTTCACTTATCCTTTTTCGGTGGCCATAGTGAACCATTCCTGAACTGTATATCGGGACTGAAGGTGCCATTTTTAGATCTGTGTCCACGTTTAAAGTCTGGTTTAACACTGTTTTTATTTCTTTTCCCATCCTCACTCCCACCAGTTTCTATTCCCATCTCCATCCTCACCTGTTCCCATTTCCATCCTCACCATCACCCATCCCCATCCTTGCACGTACCCACATCCCCCCCCCCCCCCAATTCCCATGCTCATCCTCATTTTTTCTGTAAATCGGTAAATTTAATATTGTGATTATTAATGGTGACTGCAGTTACCTACACATCATCGTTTTTTACTTGTGACTCCCAAAATATTAAATAAAATGGAACTAAACCCTCCTATCCTTTACAGCCAAGGAAGCTGCCATCTTGGCTTCAGTTTGATCTGCAGTTGCCATGGTGCTGCACATATGATCTGTTATGACACCAGCCATGGTGGGTTTGGTTCCACTTTATATATTTGTGGTCCTTTTCATATGGCTTTCAAATCAGGTCTGTCAGTTTATTTTTTTGGCAGAGCTGATTGAAAGCCCTATGTAAGTCTTTGGGCAGGTGAATGTGCATCTGCTTACTTCTAAAAATGGAAAGGCCCGCAACTTTTTTTTTTTCAGCCCTAAACATGACAGATCGGTGGTAGCCTGAAGTAAGTGGGTAGGCAAGTCTGTGTTCATGCTGCCGCCTGTAGGTTAAAGGTCAAAATGCGAAAACTGAATGGGGGGGGGGGAGCTTCAATAACCAAAACTGTAGTGTTTATCCTCCTGACACATCACAGGAAGCACCTCCATGGTTAACGGAGAACAGAATTAGAATACTTAGCCATTAATAAATCACCAGGACCAGATGGCTTGCATGCAAGGGTACTTGGGGAACTCAGTCAAGTAGTTGCCAGACCATTGTTCCTAATTTTTACTCAGTCTACTGACTGGAATGGTACCAGCTGATTAGAGAAAAGCCAATGTAGCACTAATATTTAAAAAGGGACCAAAAAACATCCCTGGGAATTACAGACCAGTTAGCCTAACATCAATAGTATCAAGCTCTTGGAGGGGATAAGGGACTTTATACAAGATTTTAGCAATGAGAATGGTATCATTAGCGGTAATCAGCATGGATTCATGAAGAATCTTCCTTGCCAAACCAATCTATTAACCTTCTATGAGGAGGTGAGTTGCCATCTAGATAAAGGAAGGCCCATAGATGTGGTGTATCTGGATCTTGCAAAAGCATTTGACACAGTTCCCCATAAATGTTTACTGTACAAAATAAGGTCTGTTGGCATGGACCATAGGGTGATTACATGGATTGAAAACTGGCTACAGGGGTGAGTTCAGAGGGTGGTGATAAATGGGGTGTACTCGGAATGGTCAGGGGTGGGTAGTGGAGTCCCCCAGGGTTCTGTGCTGGGACCAATCCTATTTAATCTGTTCATGAACGACCTGGAGGAAGGAACATACAGCATACAAAGCAGGGCAAAAACTTCTCTGCAGGATGTGGAAACCTTGCAAAAAGATCTGAACAAATTAATGGGGTGGGCAACTACATGGCAAATGAGGTTCAATATAAAATAATGTATTTGGGTATCAAAAATATGAATGCAATCTATACAGTGGGGGAGAACCTCTGGGGGAATCTAGGATGGAAAAGGACCTGGGGGTCCTAGTAGATGATAGGCTCAGCAATGTCATGCCATGCCAAGCTGCTGCTAACAAAGCAAGCAGAATATTGGCATGCATTAAAAAGGGGATCAACTCCAGAGATAAAATAATTGTGCTGCTATACAAGACTGTGGTCAGACCCCACCTGGAGTATGCTTTCCAGTTCTGGGCACCAGTCATCAGGAAGGATGTACTGGAAATGGAGAGAGTACAGAGAAGGGCTAATAAAGGGTCTGGAGGATATTAGGTATGAGGAAAGGTTGCGAGCACTGAACTTATTCTCTCTGGAGAATAGATGCTTCAGAGGGGATATGATTTCAATGGGGATAAAACTTTTTGTGGAAGGGCATTTAACAAGACACGTGACCACTCATTAAAGAAAAGAAGTTTAGCCTTTAAACTACGTAGAGGTTCTTTACTGTAAGAGCGGCAAGGATGTGGAATTTCCTTCCACAGGCGGTGGTCTCAGCAGGGAGCATCGATAGTTGTGTTTTTTATTTTTATTTTTTATTTTTTTAATATTAGAAAAGCACCTGAATGACCAAAACATACAGGGATACAATATACTACTGACATATAATCACACACATAGGTTGGACTTGTGTCTTTTTTTTCAACCTCGCCTACTATGTAACTTTATAAACTGAAAGGCAACGTCTGTCCCATTCTAGTCCGACCCACAGCAAAGGAGACAGGACTCCTTACAAATTGATTTTCCCTATGCAGTTATTGCAGCCTACAATATTTTGTGTGCTCATGGAGATGGTTTCTTCTGTGTTTGGATGCGTTAATGCAGGTTTGTATGTTCTATTTAACTGTAATGTGAATGACAGTCTGCAAGTTGCTTTGTATTTCTTTTGGATGTATTGAGATCCATTTGTGTTGCTTCAAAATTCCTGCAGCACTGGTCTCTGTAGTGGGACTAACAGGTGAAAGGCTTCTCAAGTGTATACACTACATTTATGTACAAAACGCAGTGTTTACAAACAAAGCATTAACCCCGATAAACCCATTTCCTGTACAGAACTGCAAAATGATGGATGGAAGCATAGTTCTAGAACAGGTGGGTGACCTTTACTCTTGGCTGGTGTAGTGGTAACAGTCCACACGAAGACCAGAATACTGGCCACACGCATTATCCATACATTTATTTATTTATTTATTTATTTATTTATTTTTTTTGATGGTAAAATAAGTGAGGTCATCTACTTGCCATTTGTTTTCTAATTTGTGTAAGTAGGAGGCTATCTTAAATCTTTTAAAGAGTTCTGGAATTAAGTGGTTGAAATTGCCATTTCCAGCATAAGAGGTTCATGTACCGCATAAAAGGCGGCGGTGTAGTTTACTGCAATCTGCAGTGGATCACTTTTCAGAGGAAGGTAGACGGAGGTCTGCAGGTGTTCAGGAGGGAATCCCAAGGGGGACCTTACATTGCAGTACTGTGCTGCAACCACTTGGCATGCGGTTGCAATGCGGTCACATTGACTGCAATGAATGCATTTTGCAGGAGGAATGCCTGCCAGACACGTCATGTGGAATTATCATCAGTGAGATGTTTTGTTTACTTAAAGCATCAATGTGAATTGTCAATATTTAGATCATTTTGTTTACTAATAACTTAAATATAATAATGTCAATATTTTGTATTTTTTTTCCATTAACACCTGATCTGTTTGTTGTTCAGTACTAAGGCATGCTTACATTTGTGGCAGACTTGGCCACTCTCTGAAAAGTGATTAATTAGTGGATCATTTTTTATTTTATTTATTTTTGAAGGCAGTTGACAGGTGACTGGGAGGTGATTTGTTGCCTCCTGTCTACCAGCTTAAAGAGTAAGGCCCCTTTCACACTTGTATGTTTGTGCTTGCGACTTGAAGCAATGCCTGTGTAATCTGGAGGTCTAGGCACCTCAAGTTGCATCAAAGTTGGACCAAAGTAGTGCAGGGACTACTTTTGAAGTCTCACCAATATGAACGCTACTCATTGGAAATCATGGGTACGTCTTGTCAGGCGATTTTGCAGTCCCAAGTTGCAGGACAAGTCGCACGAGTGTGAAAGGGGCCTAACTTCATCATCCCCCCGCTGGGTGATATATGTCAGTGTTTCTCAACTCCAGTCCTCAAGGCGTCCCAACAGGTCATGTTTTGAGGCGCCTTGAGAAACACTGATCTATGTACATACAAGGATTTTCACAAACTTTGTTGCAGAGTCCTACCTTTTTGTTATTCTGAAGAAATCCCTCTGTGTATCTCACCAAAAATGACATTTTGTCATAGGCGTTGCCTGATATCTGAATTGTATCTTAGTGTAGACAATGATGCAGAAAATGTTTCTGGGGGGCATTCTGTAAACATTCTTTGTACAGAACACCTCCATGTTTACAGAAAATGACAGTGCTGCTGATTGAAGAGTAAATTTAAATGAATAACTTTCAATTACATTATGGCATGTGTCGCAAATATAATATGCTATATTTTTATTTGCCTTTTTTTTCCCCCACGAAAGTACTGCCTGCTAAACGCAATGGGGGTACAATTTTTGTCACAGCATTTTGTGCATCCGCCTCCAGCCACTGTGTAAGGTTAAGGGGAGCAATCGGGGGCGGACTGACCAGTGGGCCACTCGGCACTGCCCGAGAGCCCCATGCCACTAGGGGGCCCCATCAGGGTTGCCAGACTCGGTAAAACCAGTGACGGTATGTAAAAAGATTTTTTTTTTTTTTTTTTTTTTTTTTTTTACATCTGTCTCTGAAATGTCCCTTACTGACATCCTTTTGGGTCTAAAAATTCTGAGATTATAGCTGCCCCACCTCTCCAGTACCTTCTCAGCCAATAGAAACATGTCTGTGTATACTGTGTGATTGTATCTACTGTGTGGCCCCATAATCTGATTGCCTGGGGGCCCCATGAGTTGTCAGTCTGCACCTGGGAGCAATAAAATCATGGCCCAACTACCTATTTTTACTGCTCCCCCGCATGAGTGGGAACAAACCCTTTATAGTTCTATAGACCTCCTTTTGGCAGATTTTCCTTTGTGAATTTTTAGTGTAGGCTATATGCAGTTATGGGATTGTGTATATTTTCTTTATATTTGCTAAACGGAAAGAATCTTTCAAAAGGATGTAGATGGGGAGCTGAGAGACTGGCACCCTTCCCCACAGGTTGCCACCCTTCCCCATATCACTCAGTTTGATCTTTCTTCCTATTTGGGCTAGATCACATATTTAGGAGTGGAAAGCAAAAGGGGCTCAAGCCTAAAGTCGCACAAAAAGATTTATACAGATGTAGATCTAATGCCCTGTACACGTGGTCGGATATTCCGACAACAAAATCCGTCAAATTTTTTTCAGACGGAATTTGGGCCAAACTTGTCTTGCATAAACACGGTCGCACACAAAGTTGTTGGAAAATTTGATCGTTCAGAACGAGGTGACGTAGAACACGTACGTCAGGACTATAAACAGGCCAGCAGCCAATAGCTTTCGTCTCTTGATTCATTCTGAGCATGCGTGGCACTTTGTGCGTCGGAATTTAAACGATTGGATTTTGTTGTCGGAAAATTTTAGATCCAGCTCTCAAACTTTGTGTGTCGAAAATTCTGATGGGGGGAAAAAGTCAGATGGAGCCCACACGATCTGAATTTCCGACAACAAAATCAGATCGCACTTTTTCCATCTGAAAATCTGACCATGTGTACAGGGCATAAAAGTCCAAAACCCCTCAAGAAGCTTAAGCTCACATTTGACCAAAGATTTGTGAGCATCTGACCATCACACCTATGTGAGCTTGCTGGACATCCCATTCCAAAGCTATTGATATGGAGTTGCCCCGCTCTCCCTCCTTTTGCGGCAAACTCGGCCTCTGAAATCAGGTACTGTATTGAACGAGAAGACCTGTCTTGGCTTGCGTCCTGCATTCCTATTCACCCCAAAGGTGTTCAGTAGGGTTAAGGTCAGGGCTTTGTGCAGATCACTTGACTTCCTCTAATCTAAAACTGATCACATCATGTCTATGGAGCTGAATTTGTATACAAGGGTGCGCAGTCCTCCTGGATCAGAAAAAGGGCGTTTACCAAACTCATCACAAGGTTGTAAGTGCGCAATTGTCTAGGGCGGAAACAACGAATTGACAACTAATCGATTATGAAAATAGTTGTCGGTAGGGCTGCAACTAATGATTATTTTCATAATCGATTAGTTGGCTGATTGTTTTGGTTCATAACCTATAAAGTGTGATATATAATTTAGTTACTATGTAAAGTTTCAAAAAAAGGCAATATATTATATGCTGGCCATACAAAAACAATGTCTTCCTTCAAAAAAATAAAACCCATCATTTTAAGAACGTTCGTTTTGATTTTCGAATCGTTAGGCCTCATGCACACGAGACGCAGCTGAAAACTCTGCTCAAAAAAAGCTGAAACGCACGTTTAGAAATGCGCGTTTTGCCGCGTTTGCATGCCGCGTTTAGATGCGTTTGCGTTTATAAGCGTTTAGAAAGATAACATCATGTAGACCCTCCCCAAGCTCTCAAAGCATGTTTTTTTTAACTATTTCTGCTATTTTGATCAGAGTGAGCAGAAGCAGCATAGAGAGCAGTTGTACACTTGCATTTGCCTCTCTTTCTGTGGTATATATTTTGAAATGGATCCCATATTGAATATATGTCAGGAAATGCTCCTGATGTTGCTCTTGATGAGACAGCAACGTTGTCGCAAATTTCGTGAGGGGTCCAGAATCGGAGCTCGTCGATATTGGACCCATCCGTTGATGGGACAGCAAATGTCCGTTGGATATTTCACAAACATGTATGTGCAGCTGCGTACCTACCCCGACAAGTTTTTTAATTTTAGCCGGATGTCCATTGTCACATTTGATCCACTAACCCTAACACTAACCCTACCCCTAACAGCTAACCCTAACCCTAAACAACCCTAACCCTAATCCAACCCTTAATCCTAAACAATAACCCTAACGGATAACCACTTACCATAACGCCCAACGCTAATGACCAAATTACATTGCCGCAGATGGTCACAGTTGACTTTGAGGCCATGTATCTCTGATGCAGAAAAGTGCATGACATTTTGCGACCCGACTTTGGGGCCCCCTATCTCGGGGTCACTTGATGATAGGATATGTTGTAGTGCTAGATCCACAGTGTCTGCATACCAAATTTGGGGTTCCTGGCAATAAGTGGCCCCCAAGATATGGGCCCCCAAATTCGGGTCACAAAATGTAATTCTCAGATCATATTTCTGAGTTTTCGGGTCCAAAAATTGGGTTCCTTTAAAAACGCATATAAACGCGGGCGACGTGTTTAGACGCGTTTTTGCATCTGAAACGTGGAAATTTTTGCATCTGAACACTTTTTTTTTTTTTTTTTGCTTCTGGAAAAACGAGGTTAAACGCAACTACATAAAAACGGCAAAAAACGAGACTGTGTGCACGGACACATAGGATAACATTGAATAAGTTCAGGGGCAGTTGAAAAAAGTGTCCAACTGTATCTTAACACGCGTTTAACTGCGTCTCGTGTGCATGAGGCCTAAGTGGGGTCAAATCGACGTTCATTTTCAATGATGGTGACAGGAAAATTTAGAAATAAATTGTCAGACAGTGTGGTTTTCGTTCAGAAATTACATTAGTTTTTAAACGGAATGTTAAAAGCAAGTGAAAATTTCAAACAACATTGTTTCATTCAGCAAATGTACAAAGATTTTTCATATGAATATTCTCATCTGAAAATTGATCCGTGTGGCCAGCATAAGGCTTGGTACACACCTATGCAGTCTGATTTTTATCTGTTTCTACAGTGCCCCAATAGCAAGGTAAAGGAAAATTCTACCTTTAGAACCACTCGCTTCCTGCCCAGGACTACATGTCCCATGAGGCATTGCTCCTCACACATTCACAAGTTACTGACATGTATGGATGATGTACTGAGCTGTATGTGTGCTGCACTGTATTTCTTGATATGTAAACAAATAATGCATTCTGTAAGCAGGCCAACTAATCGGCTGGCCAATTAATTGATTATGAAAATAGTAATCGATTAATCTCATAATCGATTAGTTGTCGATTAAATCAATTAGTTGTTTCAGCCCTAGTTGTCAACTATTTTCATAATCTATTAATCGGTCATTCAATTAGTTGGCCTGCATACAGAATGCATTATGTGTTTACACATCAAGATTTAGTAAGTGTGTGAGCAGCAATGGCTCATGGGACATGTAGTTCTGGGCATGAAGTGAGTGATTTGTAAAGGCAGAAGTTTTTTAACTCGCTATAGGGAAACTCTATACTAGGGTTTCACCGATACCGCTTTTTTTTTTTTTTTTTTTAAGACCGAATACAAGTACCAATGCGGTCCCGTCACTATGGTCCAAAATGAACGTCAATTTAACCCCTCTAACGATTAGAAAATTGAACAAACGTTCTTAAAAGACAAAATTCTTTGAAGGAAGACATTGTTTTTGTATGACCAGCATAAGTTGCAGTAGGAGCAGGTAGCTTAGCCACCTGTCTATGACAAGGGAGTCTGTCATAATATTACAGTTCTGTCTGAAAACGGAAAAAGAGTCTTTTTTTTTTTTTTTTTTTTTTTTTTCTTTTCTTCTTCTTCTTCTTTAAAAAAATGTGATGTCTGATATTTATCAGATTCAATCTTTTCATAGTGTATACAGTATATCTCTTCTGTCTGTCCTTCTCAGAGTGGATTAGAGATTTTGCTTCCTAACCATATAGTTATTTATATTTACCACTGCATATAAATTTTTAAGAAGTAATTGGATTTTTATTTATTTTTTTTAAACTTTACATATTAACAAAATTATACACCACACGCATTGGAATTTGCACTGTTCTTACACTGCTAGTGTATGTAGCAATACATTTTATTTGGATTGACGCTGCCTCGCCTTAGAGCTGGTCCTGGTGAGGAAAAAACCCAGAAAAAAGTCGATTTGCTGAAATATCAAATCGAAATTTTGAATCTATTTAAATCTTGAATGGAGTTGAGAGGTCAAATCGATTTATTTTTTTCCTCCCCCAGTCCTACTATCCGAAACAATTGGACAACTAATCTGTTATGAAAATAATTGTTAGTTGCAGCCCTACAATTTGTCTTTCAGTGCTGTAGCATTAAAACTGGCCATACACCAGCGGATGATTCAAAAATTCTCACCTGTACATTACATGACATGAAATTACTTAAAGGTTTGCTGTTAAAAAGTTGATTTTGAAGTGAATGACTTTCCCCAAACGAAAACCACATTCACCTGCTCCTTCAAACTTCCTCATCATTGAAGTTTAAAACAATCGCTTTAACAATTTACGCCTCATGCACACCGGACACTTTTGCAGCTGCTTTTAGGGGTATCGGCATTTTTTATTTATTTATTTTTTTTATTTTTTTTTTTTTTTAGATTGTGTCCATGCACACCATGGCTTTTAGCAGTGTATAGTGGCAGGAAAAAAAAAAAAAACACTGCCAGTGTTCCCAGGAGCAGCATTGTTTTGGCAGAAAAAATGCTAAATGTGCCTAAATCCTAGGTGCTCTTGAGCATTAATTAATTTCAGTGGCCAGAATAAATAATTGAATGCCCAAGCTCTTGATGCATGTAAAGCTGCCTAAAAGCTTTAGACGCTTTTTAGGCCTCATGCACACTGGATGTTATAAAAACGGCAGTAATGTAAGCTGTAGCTGTTGAATGAGTTTTGCAGTAGTTGTGTTTTTGTTTTGTTTTTTATTCTCTTTAGCAAAACTATACTTCTACAAAAGCTTATGGCTCAAAAAATGCTGTTAAATGCGCTGTAGTTCTGTGTTGTGGTGTTTTTTTTTTTTTTTTTTTTTTTTTTTTCTTCTTCCAGGCAGAAAATGCCCCTGCCAAAAAAAACGCTGATAGCCTATGTGTGCATGGACACATAGGATAACATGCTGGGGCATTTATTGGCTGTAGAAAAAAAAATGCCTGAAGCCAAAAAAGATCTATAGAAATGTCCAGTGTGCATGAGACCTTACAAGCGTCGGGATGTTTTTGCTGCTGCTTGTCAGGAGGGGAAGGCTTCTAGGAGAGTTTGCAAAACATCCTGTGTGTATGAGGTCTAGAACATTCTTAAAACAAACAAAAAAAACATTGAAATTTGCTTTTAGGCCCCTTTCACACAGGCTGTCCGATCAGGTCTGCCTGTTTGTTTTTCAGGAGGACCTGATTGGACCCTCCATTCACTCCTATCGATCGGCGGATGTCGGCAGTGATATGTCTGCTGACCTCCGCCGCTATTTGATTTCAATCCAGAGGGGTGGCGGTCCTATTTTCCATCTGTCTGGCGGATTGGATGAAAGCCCAATCTATCCATAGAAGAGAGTGGGACTTTGTCTGTCTCTGCGCTACACAGTGAGTGGAGACGGACCTGTCATCCACCTGCTCAGCGGGGATCAGTGGAGCAATTCCCCCACTGAGCAAGCAGAGTCCATCCAACGGAGGTGCCTGTGTGAAAGGGGCCTAACAGTACCCTTTACTGGAATCCTCTGTATTTACAATTGTGGACTAATCTCCATAATGTAAAGTCTACATTTTGATCTTGATTAAATTGGCAATACACAACAAATTGGGTCAGCTGCGTGCATATTAAAGCACTTTTTGTGGTCAGCCTAGTACATTAGATGTGACACCATAGTCCGAGTTTGACTGCTGCACAGATTTTCCATAGAAGGGTTGTGGCATATATCGCAGAAGGCAAGCATGCATGTTTGTTAATGAACAGTAGTGATTTATTTAGGAAGATTTATCCTGGATTATTTTTTTTTTTTGTTTGTGAATGAGATCATTTAGAATAGGTACAAAGGCATTCATTTATTCTCCTAAACTGCCCATCAGCTGGACTGGGCAACAAATTGCCTTATGTATATGGTATCTTGTGTCGTAACTATTCACCTCTCGGCTAATAATGTAATGAGAATCACATGCATTGCATTTGAAATGCTATGTAGCTGGTTAAATTGTCAATGAGGCTTTTTGTTGTTCCTAACCAGTTTACATTGATCAATCTGATACACAACAGTCTACTGTGTTTGGATTGCGCCTTCCTTTTTGCACACTCTTCACAGGCACAGACAAGATAATCTGGTTTTCACAGAAGTGATAAAGTTCTTTTTATTTAAACCCTTCCCTAGCCCTGGGCTATGATCATTATCTCCTGCAACCACCCTACTTTCTACAATTACACAGACTTTGTCATTTTTCAGTTTAACCCCATGCAGTACTTTTTTAGACGTTGCCTTAAGTTTTTCAAATGTATTGCCTTTCAGTTGGCATGTTGTAGATGTGTTATCTTTTTCAGTGGTGTATTGCTGTTATTAACTACTTCCTACCAGGCCAATGTATATATCCGGCCGGGTGGGAGCTCTCTCCTGACTGGACGTTCAGGAACGTCCTTCAGAAGGAGGGGGAATGCGTGCCCGCGCAGCGGCGTGATCCCGATGCGCTCGCGTCACCCCGGACGTGGCGCATCTCGGATCGGCAGGAGGGCTCTGTGATTGCCTCTCCTGATCACATGACGGCCGTGTCCAATCACAGCTGTCATGTGATGTAAACAAACAGCCGGTCGCTAGGTAATCGGCTCTCCTCTCCTCACACGGAAGTCGTCGCTGAGGAGAGGAGAGCTGATCGCTGCAGCCAGGTGGTGATCAGTGAGTATGAGCTGTTTTTTACAGCTTTTTACTCGCTGATCACCAGTCTAGTGTAAAACACACATGTCCCCAAATAATAAAAACACCACCTGTCCCCCACATATGTCCCACTAAAATCACATGTCCCAATGATTATCTGCACACGCATGTCCGTGATCACACAAACCAATTATTATACACTTAACAGCATTTTTTTTTACCAAAAACATGTAGCAGGATAAATTTTGGCTTAAATTTATGACAAAATTTGATTTTATTGGAATTCTTTTAAAATGGAAGAAGAAAAAAAAAAAAAAAAAAAAAAATATATATATATATATATATATATATATATATATATATATATATATATATATATATATATATATATATATATATATATATATATATATATATATATTTTTTTTTTTTCTTCTATTTTAAAAGAATTCCAATAAAATCAAATTTTGTCATAAATTTAAGCCAAAATTTATCCTGCTACATGTTTTTGGTAAAAAAAAAAATGCTGTTAAGTGTATAATAATTGGTGTGTGTGTGTGTATGTGTATATATATGTATGTATATATATATATATATATATATATATATATATATATATATATATATATATATATATATATATATATATATAATGCTTATATGGCAAAAAACTGAGTCATGAATAAACGCCACCAAAATAAAAAATGCAAACAATGATAAAAATTTAATTTGGGTACAGTGTAGCATGACCGCGCAATTGTCATTGAAAGTGCAAGAGTGCAGAAAATTGGGCTGGGAAGGGTAAGTGCCCTCTATTGTAGTGGTTAAAGTGGTTTGTAAACCTCAGACATTAAATATGAGCAAAGCGGATCCCTGTGTAGTGTGTGTGCCTGTCTCAATTAAAGAGGAAGTAAACCCTGATGAGTTTTACTTCCTCTTTTTTTCCCTGCAAAGGTAAAGCATAATGGACTACTATGCATCGCATAGTAGCTCATTATGTGTCACTTACCTGACACAGGAGCCAGCGAAGTCGCCGCTGATCCCTGTAGTCCGCCGCATCCATCTTGCTGGTGGCGTCTCGCAGCTCCGACCAATGACAGCGGCGAAGCCGCGATGACGTCACTCCCGCGCATGCGCACGGGAGTCGCGTCTCGCAGCTCCGCCGCTGCCATTCGGCGAAGCCGCGATGACGTCACTCCCGCGCATGCGCACGGGAGTCGACAAATTAGGCAAATCCATTCTTAGACTTGCCGCATTTAGTGCGCCTGCGCGCCGCTGTCTACGGCGCATGCGCCGTAGACAGCGGTGCCCATTTTCGGGCAAATATCTCCTAAACCATATAGGTTTAGGAGATATTGCTTGGACCTACAGGTAAGCCTTAATCTAGGCTTACCTGTAGGTCAAAGTGGTTTGAAGGGGTTTACTTCCTCTTTAAGAGCACTAAGTGCCATTTCTGTCTGCTGCTTTTTGTTTCTTTATCAGCATGAATTAGTTCTGACGCGTTTCCCTGACACCAAGAGAGAAAAAAGGTGACTGGGGCGGGGATTCCAGCCAATTGACAGCCTCAGCTCTGTTCCTGTATGCTGTGTGAAGGGGGTTGTGTCTCTTCCCTACAATCAGCTCTAAGACCTCTCCTCATTGAGCTCTGCAGAGTGCAATTTCATCTCTGTTCCCTTTTTTCTGACCGCTTAGACAAGTTTTATAAATTCTGTACTTTGAATGGATATAGACAAGAGAAGACCACAGACAGACAGATGTAACGTATGTAGGAGGATTTGTTTCATCTCTCTATCATCTGAGGCCAGTTCCTTCACTGGCAATATGAAAGGTTTTACAACCACTTTCTTGGAAGCTGCATTTGAACCTTTTCAATGCCATGGCTTAGGCCTTGTTTACACACATGCTAAGGCCCATAATCCGTGAATTGGCCACATGTTGATGCATCTTAAAGCGATACTAAATTCTCGTGTGGTGTGTTGTGTGTGTGTGTTTTTTTTTTTTTTTTTTTTAATAAACATGATCTAATGACCTGCTCTGAAATTTTGTTTTGTACAGGGCAGCCCAGATCCTCCTTTTCTCAGGTCCCCCTTCAGTGCTCTGGCTCCTGCCTAGTGCCCCCACAGCAAACAGCTTGCTATGGGGGCACCCAAGCTGCTACTGTGTGTCCAGACACTGAGCCGTGGTCTCTTTCTATCCTTAACCACTTAAGGACCGCCGTATTGCCAATGTACGTCATTACAATGGCACAGGCAGGCACAAGCACGTACATGTACGTGCCTGCCTTCCAGCGGGTGGGGGGTCCGATCGGACCCCTTCCCGCTGGATACGGCGGTCCGTTTCCCTCCAGCAGCGATCCGTGATGAGGGGATGGCCATTGGTTTCTGGCCACCCTCTCTCGATTGCTCCTGGCCAATGACGAACTTCCTCCCACTGTGTATTGTTTACACAGGAAGGAGGAAGTGATGTCATTCTCCTCGGGGCGGTCTTTTTGACCGGACTACGAGGAGAAGACTAAAAGTAAGTGCACCAAAACACTACACTGACACATAGGTACACATAGGTACACAAACCCCCCCCCCCCCCAGTCACAGTGTCACTGATTGCATTGATAATTTCTTTACTGATCAATGCATTCAGTGTCAGTTGTAAAAGTAAAAACTGTCAGGGCAGTTAGTGTTAGGTCCAGGGTAGCCCCCTATCACCCCCCAATAAAGATTTAACCCCCTGATTGCCCCTAGAGTTAACCCTTTCACCCCCTTTTGCCAGTGTCACTAAGCGATCATTTTTCTGATCGTTGCATCAGTGTCGCTACTGTCGCTAGGTAGCTAGTTATTTTTTTAGGTTCACCGCCAGGTTTTTATATTGCTAGGTACCCCGATATACTACCCAATAATGGTTTTAACATCCTGATTGCCCCTAGTTAACCCTTTCACCCCCTTTTGCCAGTGTCACTAAGCGATAATTTTTCTGATCGTTGCATCAGTGTCGCTACTGTCGCTAGGTAGCTAGTTATTTTTTTAGGTTCACCGCCAGGTTTTTATAGCGCTAGGTACCCCGATATACTACCCAATAATGGTTTTAACCCCCTGATTGCCCCTAGTTAACCCTTTCACCAGCGATCACAGTATAAGCGTCACTGGTGACGCTGGTTAGCCAGTTAGTTATTTAGGTTCCCCGTCAGGTTTTTATATAGCGCCAGGGACCCCCATATACTACCTAATAAAAATTTGAACACCCTGATTGCCCCTAGTTAACCCTTTCACCACTGATCACCGTATAAGTGTTACGGGTGACTCTGGTTAGTTTGCTTTTTATAGCATCAGGGCACCCACCATTTATTACCCAATAAAGGTTTAACCCCCTGATCACCTGGCGGGTGATATCAATTAGGTTTTAGGGTCAGGGTCTGCATCGTCCCAGGCAGCGCTAGGTTAGTGCCAGTACCGCTAACACCCACGCGCAAAGCATAAACCTCCCGTAGTGGTATAGAATCTGAACAGATCAATATCTGATCAGATCTATACTAGCGTCCCCAGCAGTTCAGGGTTCCAAAAAAAACGCATTGTTAGCGGGATCAGCCCAGATACCTGCTAGCACCTGCGTTTTGCCCCTCTGCCCAGCCCACCCAAGTGCAGTATCGATCGATCACTGTCACTTACAAAACACTAAACACATAACTGCAGCGATCGCAGAGTCAGGCCTGATCCCTGCGATCGCTAACAGTTTTTTTGGTAGCATTTTATATTTAAATCCGGAAGGCAGTGCTTGGTTTTCGGGGTCCCGTACGTGGCTAGGCTCCCAAAAAGTCCCCCACATGTGGTATCCCCGTACTCGGGAGAAGCAGCAGAATTTATTTTGGGGTGTAATTTGACTGATGCCCATAGCATGTGTGAGCAATATATCATTTAGTGACAACTTTGTGCAAAAAAAAAAAAAGTTTGTAATATTCCCGCAACTTTTGGCAAAATATAAAATATTCCATGGACTCAACATGCCTCTCAGTAAATAGCTTGGGGTGTCTTCTTTCCAAAATGGGGTAATTTTGGGGGGTTTTGTGCTATTTTGGCATTTTATGGCCTTCGAAACTGTGATAGGTAGTGAGGAGTTAAATCAAAAATTTGCACCCTTAGAAATCCTGAAGGTGGTGATTGGTTTTCGGGGTGCCGTGCGCGACTAGACTCCCAAAAAGTCCCACACATGTGGTATCCCCATACTCGGGAGAAGTAGCGGAATATATTTTGGGGTGCAATTCCACATATAACCATGGCATGTGTGAGCAATATATCATTTAGTGACAACTTTTTGTAAAAAATTTTTTTTTTTATTTTTTTTTGTTATTATTCAATCCCTTAGGACAAAAAAAATAAATATTCAATGGGCTCAACATACCCATCAGCAATTTCCTTGGGGTGTCTACTTTCCAAAATGGGGTCATTTGGGGGGGGGTGTACTGCCCTGCCATTTTAGCACCTCAAGAAATGAGATAGGCAGTCATAAATTAAAAGCTGTGTAAATTCCAGAAAATGTACTCTAGTTTGTAGACGCTATAACTTTTGCGCAAACCAAAAAATATACGCTTATTGACATTTTTTTTTACTAAAGACATGTGGCTGAATAAATTTTGCCCTCAATGTATGACTAAAATTTAGTTTATTCGATTTTTCTTATAACAAAAAGAAGAAAATTTTCTTTTTTTTTTCAAAATTTTCGCTCTTTTTCCATTTATATCGCAAAAAAAAAAATCGCAGAGGCAATCAAATACCATCAAAAGAAAGCTCTATTTGTGGGAAGAAAAGGACGCAAATTTCGTTTGGGTGCAATATTGCATGACCGCGCAATTACCAGTTAAAGCCGCGCAGTGCGAAATTGGAAAAAGACCTCTGGTCCTTAAGGTGTTTATTGGTCCGGGGCTGAAGTGGTTAAAGAAGATAATTGAAACGCTGTTGGATACAGTACCCAATCCATGTCATTGCGTCATACAATCAATCAACTTATGAGTTTGGGTATCACCACTTCCAATTTCCATGTTTTGTATACAAAATTGTTTCAATTGTCCCATGTGTGCTGCACACAAAAGGTTTTTTTTTTTCTCTTAATGCATAGAATGCCTTAGGATAAAAAAAGTCTGCTAACCACTTTAAGCCACCAGGTGCTGCATGCAGGCAGCCCATTCAAGTCTATGGGGACACAGCAGCTGTGCGAATGCAGCCACTTCTCCCAATTTGACAGAGGTATGGGTAAGTGGCCCTAACGACACAAACTGTGCATTTGGTACTGCTCACCTGCATGCCTGTCGGATTGGGACAAGCACATGGGCAGTTCTTGGTGTCTGCCCCTGTGGTTGAGGTTAAATTGCATCCTGACCCATGACTCGCAGCATTGCATTCAAATACTGTATTCCCACTCCACATGTCTGATCATTTATAAATACCTGACATAGTGGCGGTCTATTTTTTTACTAAAAAATGTTCGATTAATTGGGCAAGCATTTTCTTGAGGATGTCTGGATGCACTTTTCTTAATACAGTGACTTTCTATGACTCCATCTAGTGGCCGTAATGCTGTATTCTTTACTGAAATCCCTCATTCAGGAAAAATACCACATTCTTGCCACTAGATGGAGCTGATGATTATAGGAAATCACTCTACTAAGAAAAGTTCGGACAAATTTGTCAAGAATGGACGTATGCCTGTGTCCTTTATCCAACTATTTTTATAAATGGATCCCAAGTGTGTTGGACTAATGCAAATATACTATGCAGACGCTCTCACCCTTTGTATAATTATTCCTGACCCAGAGAGGACATTGCTTTATATACAGAATAATCACAGACCAGAGTCTGTGTTCCCTCCCCCTAGGAGGAGAGCTTGGATAACCAAGGCTGCAGTGGATTGAAATCAAATTATTGAAGTCTAAGTAGACTTTATTGCTTCAGTATAGTGAATTTCTGAACATACTTTTGGCTGGAGCTGATGTGGTTTAATTGATTTTCGCTCCAGTTTTGATTGTTTGGTAATTCAAAACCAAGAAACAAATGAAACCACAGATGGCAGATTTTCAATAACAAAAATGACCATAAAGACTAAGGTCACCAACTAGAGACAATTAAATTTGTTTCAGTAGACGCTGCTGGCGGTAGATTGCTTAAGGCAGGATTTACAATGTTGTTGCGCTGCGTTCCTGCAAGTTCATTAGGCGCCTTGTTAATGATTATGACTACATACTCTTTCAGACAGGTGGCTGGGAGTGGTAAAAAACAGCTTTTGAGCTGTGGTTTTACTGACTTTGGCTATCCCCCTGCATTGTAGCTATACAGCTGGACAGGGCTGTATGCATGCCGTGGCTGCAAAGCGTTGATTCAAGGCCACACCATTTTTAACTCTGGGTGCACAGGCGGCACCTCCTGTCCAACTCGCCCATTGAGTTCAATAGGGCTACACTGCAATGTAAAATATCTGCCTGGATAACACAAACCCCAAAAATCAGGCATTATGGACTGGGCTGTAGCGTCTTCTGAATTCTTGTCAGCCCCTGCAATGCTACTCTGTGACCTGCAATTCCCCTTGAATTGCATTTCACCTTAAATCGCATTTCAGGCGTATTTCTATTGTGACAGCTAGCAGGGAGGAGAAGATCCCCTCTAGCCGTAAGAGTGGCGATCTGGGGGGTGGGGGTAGTTTGTAACATGTTACACCCTGATTATGGGTGTAACATGTTACGAAAGGTGAACTTATCCTTTAAAAAGAATTTTGCTTCTAACATTTTGAAAAACAAACCTGATCCTTTTTTGGAACATAATGCAATACCATGCATTGCAACACTGAAAAACTGTTGTGTTGCCTTTAGTGTGTTGGAGTGCTGTTTAGAATGGATGGCATCACAATGTAGTAATGCATGTTACCACGCAGAATTGGTGAAAAGGGAGTGAAAAACGTTTTTGAAATCATATAAACACAGTAAAGCATATGAGATTTTATATATCTGGCTTTATTGCACTTCCTTTATTGTATTTTGTGTTTGGACTCTTTTTTTTTTTCCTGTTTTCCAGCCCATCCCGCTGGCTCCTGATCAGAGATCGGAAGCTATCTGTTACATTCACTGTGCTGGGAACACAGGGACTCTCTCAGCACAGAAACTTTAGCCACCATGGGCGCATATATGCCATGTGGGCATTCAGGCCCACCCTCCCCGCTGCCACACACATGAGTTGTGTGGTCGGTATGAGATGCCGGGTTGGGGTGTGTGTGTGTGTGTGTGTGTGTGTGTGTGTGTGTGTGTGTGTGTGTTTTTATTTTTATTTTATTTTTATTTTTTTAACGTATGTATATGCCTCCTAAAATCTGTGGCGCTTTAGTGGTTCCATAGTTCTTCTGGCCTAATAAAGCACCAATCCTTGTGACCCGTGCTGTTGATAGTTTTCAACGCAAACCCAAACTGGCAACGGTAAAGGAAATAAACTTACTATTCTGAGCTTGTCAGTGCTGACAGAGGCTGGGTTTGCGTTGTGACCTAGCTAAGGGATGGTGAAAGAGGAATCTGGCTGGCTGCCTATCAGTCTGGCGGAGGTGGAGGGTTGCTGTTGCCATGGTAACGCCCCTTGCCATTGAAGCGTTCCTATCTCCTGTCGGGTCAGGTGGTGCTGGAGGTGGTGATGAGGCCGGCCTTGGCTGCATGCTAGCTTGTCCTGGGGGAATAAGTCAGGTACTCCGCAGAGAGGAGAAGACGACGACATTTCCCATGTTCTGTCATCTTATCCTTCAACACCTCCCGGGAGAGCTGGGTAGTCTGCTGCAGTCTGTGCTTACTTGGAAAGTTCCAGTAATTGGGCACCTGCCCTGCCAGGTAATTTATGGATTTAACATGCTAAATAGTCACTATTTGCATAATAAGTGATTTCTGGGTTCGGGGGGCTCAGCAGAATTTAAAGGGAAACTATTCTATACCTTGCAGTGCCTGCACTTCTATTCCCTTAAAAAGGTAATAAACTCGAAAGCAAACATTTATCATATTGCAACTTGCAAAAACTTGGATGTAATGGCTGCATTTATATTTCCTTTTTTTTTTTTTTTTTCATCTGGTGATCTGGCCAGCAAGTCTTTTGTTTGCAAAAAGCACAAGCTCTGCAGCATAATGTATCCGTCTTGCGTAGATGAGACAGAGCACTTAATACTGGCAGGGGTGCTTAAAGTGGTTGTAAAGCCTTAAAAGAGGAGTATGTGTCCGTCCGTCCGTTCCCCCCCCCCCCCCCCCCCAGATTTCATACTTGCCTAGGTAGATACTGCATCAGACCGATGGCTCAGTTCTCTCACCTCCCTGAGACACACAGAGCTATGGCTTGGCCCGCTCCCACTCTCTCCTCATTGACTTACTGGCTGTGATTGACAGCAGTGGGAAACAATGGCTTCCGCTGCTGTCTCAGCCAATGAGAAGAGGGAGTTCTGGGACAGCCGAGGCACTTTGCTGGATCGAGAGGGGGCTCAGGTAAGTATTAGGGGGGGTGCAGCACACTTTATGCATGAAGGTATAAAGCCTTCAGTATTTACAACCACTTAATTTACAGAACCAAAGCAGACAAGATAAGACCATGGTTTTCTAAAAGCCTAAAAAAAAGAAAAAACTAATGTAGCAACCGCATCTGACTGATAAGCTGCAAATTTTTTACGTTTTCGGTGTGATTATTACCGCTTTAAGGCTGAGCCCGCACTGCAAGGGAGAATTCTCGAGTCTCCCAGAGTTGGGTTTTAAACCGGGAATGCATAAGTGATAAGGCCGCAGCGATTTGTTCAGATCCATGCTGTATTTAGAAGAGGAAACAGAACTCGGGCACAATTTTTGCTAGCTGATTTATGAAGCATGATGCTTCCTGAGCACCGGCTGGAAAAGATCTGTTGAATACAGATAGGGTCCTGCGTTATGCGGTGAGAAGATTAGATGCTGATTAAGGAAACCGGAATTAAATGCATGATATGTGACTTGGCTGTGGCAAGAGTAATCTATTGTTTTATCATCAAACCGAAAATTAAATGAAGTAATATTTACAATGTTCAAAGCGGTCAAACAATCGGTGTCTTAGTGCAAGTTTGCATCATAGGATTCTTGTTGAATAAGAAACTATTTTACCATTAATTCACCAATTTTGTGGTTGACCTGGGGCCAGTTCACACCATATGCATTGGTGCTGCGCTGGGCAGTATTGCTTGCTTCTGCGGTGTGCAGAAGTCCACCGGATCACACTATGCTGAGCCCAATGGAACGCAATGAGATGTCAGTTTGAGACATTTCAATAAAGTATGCAAACCCCACCCTAGCAGTACAGACTCTCCAATCCATGCTCCTTTACCATCTGATTTGTTATGGATTGTGGCTACTATGTATAGGGAAGCATATGACCTTGCCCATGTGACAGTGCTTGGACTTGTGTAGCCAATAGCCAGGCCTGAACACTGTTCAGGTAAGCTTTGATATTTGCCTCCTGTATTGGGGAGGCGGCTTGGGTGGGTGAGCAGATCCTCCTGGGGTTTGGGGCAGCTATACAGTGATGCTGTCACTCTACCCTGAATAGGCAAATTTTAAAATGACTAAAATATGCAATTTGTCCATTGCATATTTCACTCATTCTAAATGTGCCTTCAAATCTCTCTAAGCCTGGTTTCACACCATTGCTAACACCCATCACATGCTTTGCAGTCCCATTCATTTTGACTGGCACCCCAGTAGATTTCTGTAATTCATCAAGGTGCATTTGCAGGTTTACTTTCAAAGCCAAGACCCCTTTCACACTGCACCGCCCATGGCGGTGGTAAAACGCCACTATTTTTAGCGTTTTTACCGTCGGATTTGCGCCACATTTCGGCCGCTATCGGGACGCGTTTTAATCCCCGCTATCGGCTGATAAAGGGTTAAAACCACCCGCAATGCACCACAATAGCGACATTTTGCCATCTGTATAGCCATGCTGTCCCATTGATTTCAATGGGAAGCAGCGGTGGAGGAGCGGTAAACACACTGCTCCAAAGAAACTGCTGGCAGGACTTTTCCTGACATCCTGGAGATGGACAATGGATTGCAGGCGCTATTTTTGATTCTATAGTGCCTGCAAAATTCCCTTTGGTGTGAAAGGGGTCTTAAAGTGGAAGTAAAGCCGGCTCCTCCCTCCTCCCTCCCTCCTCCTCCCTCCTCCTCCCTCCTCTTCCTCCTCCCTCCTCTTCCTCCTCCCTCCTCTTCTTCCTCCCTCTTCTTCCTCTTCTTCCTCTTCTTCCTTCCTCCTCCCTCTAAGGCTTACCTGTAGGTCCAGTGAATATCTCCTAGACTTGCATTGTTTAGGAGATATTCCCACTGTATGCACTCTGAAGGAACTGCATACCCGTGCCATCCCTTCAGAGCCCTGTGCCGTGGTGCGAGACTCCTGTGCGCATGCACGTGAGTGATGTCATTGTGATGTTGCCAATCAGACGGCCAGGGGATGTGAACCTGGAAACCCTGTTAGCGGTGACGGCATGCCGCCGGAGGGCTTAATTCTAAGGTAAATATTTCATAATGTGCTAGTTAGAAGCTGACTACCTACCATGCACAGCTGCACCAGATTTTGAATTGTAAAAGATACAAAGAAATAAGGCACAGGAATCATAGCATTGCAATGATTACAGTATTTTTGTTAGTTCTGGTGCTTTTAAAGGCGAAGTTTTAGATATGATTTTCATAGCATTGTTACATTGGTCCAAAATCGACCAGTAGAAGTATGCATATCTCCTACCTGCGCAAACCCTATGTAAGCTGCAAATGTCTGTGGTAGCCAACGCTACTGCAGTTATAGCAACCGCCTTCCTGGTTTGGTGTTGAACGGCTGCCCTTCTGCATAGTAACCACAGGAGTCAGCATTGCCCCATTCAGAGAAAGTGTGTCCCCCCCAATGATTATAAGATGTTCTCTGGTTGGACAGGATGGAGACGGTGGGGGGTAGTTACTTCCTAATATTCACCTTATCCGGTCAAATAAAGCCTTATGTGTTTTTTCAGTGAATTCAAGGTGCTCTTTGATTGGACAAGGTGAAGGTTGTGACGTCACCAATCCTCCTTTCCACCTTGCCCAACCAGAGTATGCCTTGTATTCATGGCGGCAATGCCAAGAGGACTGCCTGTGCTTACTATGCAGGACAGACAATCGGCACAGGCCTGGAAAACTGTTATCACTGTGGCAGCAACTGATTTTCAGCTGACTGGGTTGTGATATGCATACTTACATTGGTTCAAGCTAGACCACTGTATGTATATATGCTATGAAAATCATACCTAAACATCAGCTTTATTGCAACACACATTGCTCAAAATAATGTGCATTTTCAGGCGTACATTAGCACAACATAGTCAAGTGTGCACAATGTTCTTAGCCGGAGCCTGTACAGATAGCCAATGCCCTTTAAATCACAATGAAAAGACGACATTGCATTTGTAGATGTTCTGCGGTGAGCTGCTGCTATAGATCGCCCTTTACCTCGTCACCATTCTGTCTCCACTGAGTTTCTCTCATCTGCTGTCTTCAGTGTTCTTCTACATCGGCTGCATATAAAGAGTCATCTGAGTTCATCATTACTCCCCCGCTGGTGACATTCTCGTCCTCGGAGATGGTTCGATGCATAGAATCGTCCCCGACACATCGCCAAGTAGAAAGTGATTGGCTATTGTTTTTCCCTAAGCTCCCCAAGGTGTATGTGTATACAGCGCCAACGTGACCTGCTTGTTAACGATGTCTGCGTAGACTGAGGAGGTAACGCATGTCCTGGGTTTTAATCGAAGCGCTTGAAAAGTCTTAGTGAAACACAATTGCTTATGAATAGTCTGGCCAATTCTGGTTATTTTTTTTTTCAATATTTATAAACTTGTATGAAGTACCAATGAAGGATAATAATTTGCTTTAATCCGCTTCAATGCGTCATAAGCCAATGATTTACTGCCGTTTGGGGGGGGGGTCAAATTGCTTAGCGTGCCTAAAGCCTAATTAAACATTCTGCCTTTATTACTGTAATGCAACCAGGCTTTATATACAGTAATAAGTATGCTTCCTTTTTATTTTATTTTTTATTTTTTTGGTGTGCTGCAGCAAGAGCTAAAATACTTTTTTGCTCACAGCGTGCTGGGGGGTCGGACCTCTGCTCCATACACATCTGTGGTCCTGGTCTCCAGTGGTCTGACATGCCCCTGCACAGTGCATTATATTAATAAACTCAGGCTTTCACTCATTCATAGCACATAACACTGCAGTGCGTTGTGATAAGGCTTGTGCGCTTGCCTTTTGTTGTCTATAGTGTGTGTGTGTGTGTGTGTGTGTGTATATATGTGTATGTATATATATGTGTATGTATGTGTGTATATGTATGTGTGTATATGTGTATGTGTATGTGTGTATATATATATATATATATATATATATATATATATATGTATATGTGTGTGTATATATATATATATATATATATATATATGTATGTATGTATGTATGTATGTATGTATGTATGTATGTATGTATGTATGTATGTATGTATGTATGTATGTATGTATGTATATATATATATATATACACATACACACACACACACACACACACACACACACACACACGTTATTTTTTAAAACTGTTCTGTAATACATATGAGCTACAACTCCCTGCGGCTCGGGGCACAGCAGGGGTCCAGTCCATCCCTGTTCAGTTTCAGTTCTGAATTGGGTCTGGAAATGGAGCCATAGATGCACAGGACCCTTCTGCTGTACACTCCGCAGCTGCCCCGGGGATTTGAGAGCCGGTCACACTCCTGTCATGCGAATTGGATACAGGAAACCTAGTTGGTTACCAGATTTGCACACATTGCAAGAGGGATTTTGGTGCAGTCTTCTTTATAAATCATCTCTGAATCCTTGATTTTTTTGGCTGTCGCTTGGTTCAGCTCCCCCTATACATTTTCTGTAGGATTAAGGTCTGGAGACTGGCTAGGCCATGCAGTCATCTTTTTAAAGCGGAGTACAAAAAAATGTAAAAGTCAGCAGCTACAAATACTGCAGCTGCTGACTTTTAAAATAAGAACACTTTCCTGTCCAGGGCACCCGTGATGTCCTCACCCGAAGCCAACCCGTCCCTCAGCTCCTTGTGAAGGTGCTAGCGTTGCTAGTAAGAGAGTCAGAAAGTGAAGTCTTGCGACTTCCCAGCCTGGTTCCCTACTGTGCATGCGAGAGTCGTACTGCCTTTGCCTCTGAGTAGTCCCTGCTGCCTTCTGAGACCTGTATGTCTCCCAGAAGACAGCGGGGGGATGGGGGAGGGGCCAGACATGGCGTAGATCGCCACGGATACTGCAGCAATCTTTCACTGGAAGTGGGAGCAATATCTGTATTAGACAGGTATCTGCTGCTCCTGTCCCCTTGAGAGGCGCCAAATGTGACACCAGAGGGGGGGAAGGAATCTGGACAGTGGAAGTTCCATCTTTGGGTGGAACTCCGCTTTAATGTGCTTCTTCTTGAGCCACTCCTTTGTTGCATTGGTGGTATGTTTTGGGTCACTGTCATGCTGGAAGACCCATCTTCAGTGTTCTGGCTGAGAGAAGAAGGTTCTCATCCAAGATTTTACAATACATGACCCCATCCAATTGTCCCCTCAATGCAGCAAATTCAACCTGTACCTTTTTTTTTTTTTTTTTTTTTTTAGCAGAGAAACGGCCCCAAGACATAATGTTTCCACCTCCGTGCTTTACTGTAGGGATGGTGTTCTTGGGGGGTAATAGTCAGCATTTTTTTTCCTCCAAACACGGAGAATCAAGTTAATGCCAAAGAGCTCAATTTTGGTCTCGTCTGACCACAGCACTTTCTCTCAATCCTTCTCTGAATCATTTAGATGTTCATTGACAAACTTCAGATGGGCCTGTACAGGCGCCTTCTTGAGGAGGGGGACCTTTTGGGCTCTGCAGGATTTCAATCCATGGCGGTGTATTGTGTTGCCAATTGTTTTTTTTGGTGACTGTGGTCCCAACTGCTTTTAGATCATTCACAAGCTCCCCCTGTGTCTTTCTGGGCTGATCCCTCACTTTACTCATGATCATCCTTACCCCATGAGGTGAAATCATGCATGGAGCTCCAGCCGAGGGTGAGTGATGGTTATTTTGTATTTCTTCCATTTGTAAATAATCGCTCCAGCAGTTGTCTCCTTCTCACCAAACTTTTTGCTGATGGACTTGTAGTCCAATACAGCCTTGTGCAGGTCTACAATCTTGTCCCTGAAGTCCTTTGACAGCTCTTTGGTCTTACCCATGATCGTGAGGTTTGAATGGAAGAGATTCTGTGGACAGGTGTCTTTTTTTTTTTTTTTTTTTTTTTTTTTTAATACACTTAAGGAGTTGTCGTTAGGAGCACCTTCTTAAATTGGAAGAACTAATCTGTGTACCACATGTACACATACTGTATCCAGTCTGTGAGAGACAGAATTATTGTTCATTGGTAGGGTATCAAGTACCTAATTAACTTACTGAACTGCAACTCCATGTATGACATTTGTATTGTGGTGTGTGTTTTTTTTTTTTTTTTCTTTTCTTTTCTGGATTTTTGTTTGGTATTCTACCGCTATCCATTTTAAAATACACCTATGATAGACCCTTCATTTTTTTTTTTGTAAGTGGGTAAACTTACAAAATCTGCAGGGGATCAAAAGACTATTTTCCCCACTGTATCATCATACTCTTTGTGACCAGTCCTTAGCTGCATATTTCTCAGGCCAGTTTTTTATTTTATTTTTTATTTTTAACATCTCAGTGCAACTTGTAGGCTCCATTGGGTGAGCATGTGACGTGGTTACCACGTAGGGCAGCAATTGAGGGTGACAGTAGGGCTGGGGAAACAATCTATTTAAATCTTGAATCGAGTTGAGAGGTCAAATCGATTCAAAATTTCAGCAAATCCAATTTTTTTAGATTTTTATTTATTTTTATTTTTTTTCACCAGGACCGGCGCTGACACCGCGCCGGTCCTGAGGTGCTGCGGGCAGGAGTTTTTAGGCAAGGCTTCGGCCTAGTCCATGAGGTCGGATTCCCCGTTTAAGGCTGAAACCGCAGCCTTGCCTAAACTCCTGCCCGCAGCTTGTTGGGACCAGCGCAGTGTCCATCAAAAAATAAGGCATTCCCTGTGCTCGTTTATGGTGGAGGAAAGAATTAGCTTATGGTGCTAAAGCCAAGACTGTCCGATCTGGTAATTGTAGTGAGTGTGACTTCCTAGGAGCTGAGAATTGTTGATCACTAATTATCACGCCTCACACCTCAGACCCAGAGCAGGTCTGGAGAACACTGGCAAAGCAGAAGAGATGCAAGGAAAGAAATTACAAGAAACGAGAACAGCACTGAAAAAAAACCTATTCTGCTCTATCTCCTCCTGAGGCATAGCATAGGACATGCTATTTTGAACATTTGAGAGGATTTAGTCTGACAAGTCTGCTGCTTCTGAGGACTGCTTCTCTGTGATACCTCCTGACCAATTGGACCATCTTTCATCCTGATCTGGGGCCCAGATGTGGAGGTCCCATGCATTGGTGTTTACACCACTTACCTTGTTGACTCATTGAGCATATGCCCATTTAAGCCGCCTTACTCCGGTAAGCCTCCTCACCAACCGGTGATGGTTTCATCGTCTAAACTCCAACACCAATGGCACATGGAATCCCCTTTCTAGCTATATAATTTTTTTATTTTTTATCCATGAACTGTAGTATTCATGGTTTAAAAACTTCTATATGATGCAACACAGACTTTAGTTTGGGTGTGAATTTCACATCACATTTCACTGTTATTTAATTTTGTAGTCATTTCGCATTATAGACTAGTGTGTGTGTGTGTATATATATATATATATAATATTAATTTTTGAGCGCTGCACAAAAAAAGCATTGTGGATGCATTTGGAAGTCATCTGCGTTCCTTTTGAGGCCTGATTACCACAACGTTTTGTCTACAACGTATCTTTCTGGTGGTAGTGGTCCAGGTATGGATACTCCTACTATAGGTACATAGGAACTTTGCTTGCAAGGAAGATTCATGCCTGTCTGAGCATATTTTTCTACTTCAAAGTGTCACAGAGCTTTCTCAGTCCTCATATCATGCCTCTTACATACAACAAAGATTAGTACTGGCATCAGTTGGTTTATTTTTTCATAGCTAGATTGGTCCAGCTTGGATCAATGTAACTATGTATAATACCATACATAACTGATCCCTCTGGAAGCTGTAAATAACTGTAGTTACACATTGATATTCAGTAATCTTGGAGCTGAAAGAGAAAAATCTGATGGTTCTAAATTAAAACTAAAAATATATTCTAACCCCCTTCCTGGTTCTACTAACAAGACTTGATTTCATGGCAGTATTTCTACTGGAGAGGTTCAACCACACTTTCTGTCCTAGTGACACATCAGGAATTCTTAGTAAGGATGAGTTTTGGTTTGGTCCGAACCTAGGTCTAGATTGAACCTGGCAAGCAATAGTGACTGTTTACATCTCCATTGCTTGTTTGTAGTATCCACAGACTTGTGAATGTTACATGTTTCCCTATAGTCTAGGTTGAAGGTAATCATAGACCTAAAACGCCAACTAGAATTCCTACTGCTGCACGTTTTTTGTACAGAAACATGGCATAACGATGCACACTGGTGAGTGTGGCCTGTGCGGAAAATCAATTTTGGACAATTGATTTTTCTTCCTCCTACTTTAAAGTAGAACTAAAGGCAAAACCTCCTTTTTTTATTTATATATTTTTATGATAGAGTTAAGGAGTGATGTTTTTATTGCCATCTGTGTCCTATGGGGGAAATTTCTCTTAATGTCCTGTCCCATAGCCAGGACAAGAGTAAACCCTTCCAAGGTGAGGGACTTCCCTGGTTGTCTCCAATTAAAAATTTCCCGTTCTGGTGACACAATTGGCTATTTTCTTACTATTTAATTCTTGGTGATAAAAGTAAAGAAGACAAATCGAGCAAATTAAGAGGCGAGTCTCCCCAATGGGCTTAGACGACAATAAAACCCTGATGAATGTTTGAATTAGTCTACACACTCCACAAAAAACTAAATGAAAACATAAAATATTCTCCACAGTTATATAGCATGTGCAATTGTGCACAATAAATCTATTCCCGACAAAAATTATTTTATCGCAGTGTCCCTATAACTTTCAAAAAGTGTCCCATTTTAAATCATCAGCAAAAAATCAAAAAAGATCTTCTGTGCTTATGTCAATCAATTGATCCTGTGCCTTGTATACTACTGTGAGGAACTTCTCAACTCTCGTACACAAAAGTACTTCACCATGTGTGATTTGGGGTACACTCACCAGATCAACATGGCCATAAAGACCAATGAAGCCTTAGTGTTTATGCCAACTGGAAAAAGATGGGATAAATGCTCCATCCAATGTATGTTCATAAAGCCCAAAAAAAAAAAAAATCATAATAGATTGATTATGCAGTACATTTATTTAAAATCCAAATTATAAAACACATCCAGTTTATTACGCTTAGATTTATTAGTGCCCAGACCGGCCCCAACTCAATCAGTCTGTGTGTGTTAATAGGATGCTGCCCCGCTGTTCTCTACAGAGAATCGGAATGCGATCCACCCTACCTGGATATGACATCACCTCAATGTATTTCACAGATATGGCGTCATCAGGAAATTCCAGGACTTCACCTGAAAGTCACTTAAAGGGGCAGCTGCCACATAACTCACAATTTATTTACTTTTTTTTAAACTGTTTTCAAAGTCATTGCAACGTTAGGTTGCACCGCTATGAACGGGTGCCATTGAAATGAATGGCCTGTGACTTTTCGTGAGACTTTATGTTCAAAGTCGCATGACAAGTTGCATTCATGGGAACTGAGCCTCTCCACTCTATCCAAAACAAAAAAGTTTTTTTCTTTTTAGTTATACTTTAGAAATAAATCATGTGCTTTGTCTTTGCAGGACAAGGCAAAGGGGTTGCTCCCACCCCAGTAAAACATAATTGCTTCCTTTTTTGCTCCTTCCAGTATTCTATAAAACCACTGGGAGCAATGGTACTTGGTACTTCTGTGTATGGATGCATGGGACAGTGCAAGCAATTGTCTCAGCACAATCACATTAGGTACTAAGGGACTTGGGCTTCTACAAGGTTTCTTCTCTTTGGCCAAAGAGATAGCTGGGGTAATGAGCAAAGCACAAGTTCACGGTAAAGCTTGTCATGGATGAACAAATCCTACGAGATGTTGTTTGTCTTAGTTTGATAATTGCTTTAAAGCCAGCCACACAGGAGTAGACGATCAGATTTTATAGAAAGATCTGTCCTTCAAAACAACTGTTAGTAGCAGTTTACTTTTAGCATGTCTAAAACGAGATGCAAGATAAAGTAATGTTGTACATATTGTGGATTGATTCGAGAGTGTACACTTGTATCAAAGGTTTGAAACAGTTTCTCCAAATATGCCAAGGCTGTATTTATTCTGGTAAACAGCTGGCAGTGCTTTGATTGACCTAGCATAACTTTAATAATCCAAAGTGCATACTGTCCCTTCAGTTCTGTCCCTCCCGTTCTTCCTTCTTAGGGAGGATCAGCACAACAGTGTGTTTGGAATGTGCAGATCTCTATTTTTTGTCTTCTTTCCTGTGTGGTATCGCATATAAAATGTACTTGCTTACCATGGTGTGTGTGTTGAGCAGCAAGTATCAAATCTTAGTCGATGAGGCATCTTTGGTATTTGCTGGGAAATCTTGGCAAGGCCGAGTTTTGAAATTCATACTTTTCTAAGCAAGATCTGTGCTGTCAGATGGTTGGTAGGTGTCAAATATTCACGATCCTTACCTTTTTTATTCATCAGTTTCCCGCAATGAATCAACTAATGAATAAAGACTTTAATCATCAGTTTATTATTTGGGGAATTTAAAAAACTGTACAAATATAATAAAATATTTCAGTCATATTGATTTACAGACTTTATTTTACAAATAAACATGAATTTATATGTAAACCCTCACCCGTAAAACAACCCAGTCAGATTAAAACAGAAATTAAAGGCAAAACATATTTCTTTTCGTACATCATGGGACACAGAGCACCATAGTTATCACTATGTGGCTATATAGGCACCTTCAGGTGCTGGACACTGGTATACCCAATACAGGAAGTTGCCTCCCTATATAACCCCTCCTATACTGCGAGCACCTCTGTTTTTTTTCGCCAGTGTCTAAGGTGTTGGTCAAAAGTGAAGATGTGCTCTGAGGAGCTCCAGGAGGGATCCATGCTGGATTTAAATAGCCTCCACAGACCGGATCCATCCAAAGTGCCACTGAGGCCAAGTGGTACCTGCGCCTCGTATATGAAGCATGAGGTTTTGCCTGCAACGCCTCTTTGCAGGTCTGCACCATGGGACCCAGGGCCTTTTGGTCATGCTCACATTACCTAAAGTTTTTTTTTTTGTGTGGGGTGTTATACAGGTCCAAGGGAGTGGAACCCCTATAAAGGGACCCATTGCTTGAAGGTTTGCTAAACGCAGCCCGCCGGGATCGATGAAGTTTGGATCTGTCTGACTTCAGCAGTATCCTGCGGCGAGGATAAAGTAAGAGATGAAGCCTAGGAACTGTAAAAAATCAACCTATGCGTTTTCTTCCATGAGTAAAATGTTGTCATGCCTTAAAGTCTCAACTAGAGGGAGTAAATGCACATACTTAGTACGTTGCTGCCCAGTGTCTCAGCTAACGGCACGTGTGTGTGTGTGTGTGATCTCAGCAAGCCAGGGGGCTGTCTCTTTAAAGCGGTTTTAAACCATTGGATGGTGTGTGTGTTTGTTTGTGTGTTTGTTTGTGTGTTTGTTTGTGTGTTTGTTTGTGTGTTTGTTTGTGTGTTTGTTTGTGTGTTTGTTTGTGTGTTTGTTTTTTTTTGTTTTTTTCTTACCTGCAAGGTAAAGCCATAATGTGCTAGTATGCATACTAGCACATTACATGAAACCTACCTAAAAACAAAGTATTCCTGCAATGCAACGTCATGGCTAGATGCCACTTTCATCTTCACCCGTCTTGCTTCCGGTTTCGTGGACTCTGGTTCTGTGACTGGCCAGAGCCGTGATGACATCACTGCCATGAACGTTTGCGCGCAGGAGCAGCCGTTCACGCACAGGGTTCTGAAGAACGGCACATTCCTTCAGAGTGCATGCGTCAGTGATGTTACTGGTTGCATGCACAAAACGTCCCACGTTTAGGAGATATTTATACTTATGGGTAAGCCTTATTGGCTTACCTATAGGTAAAATTTAATGTTGGAAGTTTACTTCTTCTAAAGCTGGACTTCAGGCAAATCTAAAAACCTCATAACAATGCAGGTCTATAATCGTTGATAGCAGAAGAGAGCAGTGTGTCAGAGAGTTAGAGCCGGTTCACACAGGGGCAACACGATTTCCAGCACGACTTTTGGAGGCAACTTGGACACGACTTGAGTATGAATAACAGCGCGATTTACAACACGACTTGGGGTGACTTGCAACACAACTTTAAGTCGCCCCAGGCCAGGCGACTTTGGCCGTGGCCAATCGGAGAATAATCAGCTCTCGAGGGGGAACTCCACACCAAATTTTAAATAAAACAGCATCCAAGTGCATACCAGGCCCTTAGGTCTGATATGGATTTTAATGGGAACCCCCCTATGCCGGGCTGGTCAGGAAAGGGGGTGGGGTGAAGCGAGCGCCCCCCCCCTCCTGAACCGCACCAGGCCGCATGCCCCCAACATGGGGGAGGGGTGGATGCTTTGGGGAAGGGGGGCTCCCCCCACCCCAAAGCACCTTGTCCCAATTTTGATGAGGACAAGGGCCTCTTCCCAACAACCTTGGCCATTGGTTGTCTGGGTCTGAAGGCGGGGGGCTTATCGAAATCCAGGAGCCCCCTTTTAATAAGGGGGCCCCCAGATCCCGGCACCCCACCCTATGTGAATATGGGGTCTTCTTCCGACTTCTCCGATCTGTTCGGCCTCTTCTCCCGCTCTCTGGCGTCGTCTCCCACTCTGATTCTTCTGCGGGCTCCTCTGCTATCTTCTTCCAGCTCTTTTACTAGCGGAGGAGCCCGGTGTCCTGCGTCCTCCTTCTCTCTTCCTTCTTCCGATGTTGACATGACACTCTCTTCCGCTGTAATGGCTTATGCGACGTGCGACGACTTATATAGGTATGGGGTGTGGTCACCGGGTGATGACACACGGTGACCCCACCCCTTATGATGTCAAGTCCCAGCATGCCCCGGTACTTGAAGTCATAAGGGACGGGGTCACCGCGTGACCTCACCCGGTGACCACGCCCCATAACTAATATAAGTCGCCGCACACAAGCCATTACAATGAATGAATTACAGCGGAAGAGAGCGTTCTGTCAACATCGGAAGAAGAGGGAAGGAGGAGACCGGGCTCCTCCGCTAGTAAAAGAGCTGGAAGAAGATAGTGGAGGAGCTTGGAGAAGAACCGGAGAGCGGGAAAAGAGGCCGGACACGGGGAGAAGAGGCCGAACAGAGCGGAAAAGTCGGAAGAAGACCCCCGGAATCCCCGGAGCTGATTAATAAATTACTTTAAAAACGTGTTGTGTGTGGTTTTTGACACTTCCCCCCCCCCCCCCCCCCCCTCCCCCAGGTGAATAGGTAGGGGTATGTTGTACCCCATACTCGTTCACATAGGGTGTGGGGCCGGGATCTGTGGGCCCCCTTATTAAAGGGGGCTCCTGGATTCCGATAAGCCCCCCTCCTGCAGACCCCAAAACCAACAGCCAGGGTTGTCGGGAAGAGGCCCTTGTCCTCATCAACGTGGGGGGGGGGCACCCCTTTCCTGACTGGCCGGGCTGCGTGTCTGGTCTGGTATGGATTTTTGGCAGACCCCAAGGGCCTGGTATGCTCATGGAGGGGGAACCCATGCCGTTTTTTTTTATTTTTTTTATTATGATTATTTTTTTTTTTTTAAGTTGGCGTGGAGCTCCCCCTCGAGAGCTGATTATTCTGTGAGAGAGGCGACATTGTCGCTTCAATATAGATGGAGATCCGACTTGGAGGCGACTTCCTTTGAAATCAATGGGTACAAGTCGTCTAGAAGTCGGATTGAAGTAGTACAGGAACCTTTTCTGAAGTCTGAGCGACTGCTGTAGTGTACATTAAGACGGCTCCATTAATGAACATTGATTTTCTCAAAGGCGCGACTTGGGGCGACCTCAAGTCAGATCCCGAGTTGCTGCTGTGTGAACATGCTCTTAATCTCCTCAGTCTGTTGCTTCTTTCAATACCAAGTCACAGGAGGGGTGGCAAGGAGACCTATAAGTGTTGCTTAGATTCAGCAGAGAAAAATCAGGTCTACCAGACTGTGCTATGTTTGTGTGTTTGTGTGTGTGTGGTAAAGCTGTATACATCTAATGTACAAAAATACCGTTTATTGAGCAGATAAAACTTTGTGTGTGTGTGTGTGTGTTTTTTTTTTTTTTTTTTTCTTCTAATGCACTTTAACCACTTCAATACCAGGTGTGTGTGTGTGTGTGTGTCTCTGTCTCTGTAGACAGATTGGACACTTTTGACACTATTTTGGGACCATTGACATTTATACAATGATCAATGCTATAAATATGCACTGATTACTGTATAAATGTTACTGGCAGGGAATTAACACTAGGGGGCGATCAAGAGGGTTAAATGTGTTACCTAGGGAGTGATTCTAACTGTGAGGGGATGTGACTGGGGGAGGAGACTGATCGGAGACTGATCGGTGTTCCCATATCCAGTGTTCCCATATTCTAGGAACACACGATTGGTCTCCTCTTCTCTGACAGGACGTGGATCTGTACACGCATAGATCCACGTTCCTGCATTGTCATGAGCGATCGTGGGTGCCCGGTGGACATCGCGGCTGTCAGGTACACTCATCAGCTCCTCTGTGACCCCTGTACTCCCGGGAAGCTGAGGACGTCATATGACGCCCGCCCAGGATGGGAGATTTTTTTTGTTTTGTGTTTTTAATACTGCTTTTGGGTACTTTGCTCTGTAAACAGTTGTCTTTAAAAATAAAATGACCAAAGCCATATACATTTATAATGAAGAAATCTCTACTTATAAACTGTACATTCTTCCATGTGTGGGTTTTTTTTTTTTTTTTTTTTTTTTTTTTTTAATAGAGCTAAACACACATACGATTTCAGTATATGCACAGCACCATCATTATTCTTCAAATGCGCTTTGTGTAAATTTGCACTGTTTTAGTTGTGAATACAATAGTGCCTTGATGAATGTGTACACCCTTATATAATTTAATTTACAGCTGTCTACAGTACATTGACACTGGAATAAAAATGATTCATGTATATACATAAAATTCAGGGCAGACAAAGCAGCTGAAGGTAAGAGGATCTAGAGCATGCTATTATGACAGCTTAATTATATATTTTGCTTTTTCTTTCTTGTAGGAGAGACGGAAAGTCTGAATACCTGTTCTAGGCCTGACATAATGACAGGAACATCTTCTCTTCTCTTTTTTTTTTTTTTTGCGTCAACAGATACTTATGAGTGTAGGGCCAGCCTAAAATGACTGCACGTATATTTTAAGGGCAACCGAACAGCTAAATGCACAGAGCTGTTTTAGCTGCACAAAGATACCTACATAAAGCACATACTTTTATTATAAAATCCTCTCTCTGTAGTGTGTCCACAGACTTATTGCATATTGACGGTGACAGTTCATAAAGTGCATTGGCCTTAAAAATTCATACTCTGTATGAATCCGTAGGGTAGACATTACGAAATCGGGTTATTGGCTTTTATAAGGCTCCATTCACATTATTATGTTAGGGAAACATTGTGTGCATTACCGCAATAGGCGGCACAGTAAGCTATATGTAAGGTGCGATGCCATTCGTTCAGAGGTGCACCCCATTGCAACTTTCCGATGGAGGTGTGCCCCACCACAATGCAACGCACTAATATGTGTGGAGCTGTCCATAAAGGCTCGATATCTGCACCTTGAGGTGTAACCATCTCAATAATTTTGAACAGGCTACCCTACGCAGTGCATGTTAATGTCCGAAAAAAACATGTGCTTTGATGCGCTGCTCTGCAGCGGTTTTGAATCTATCCTAAAGAGCAAAGTACCTCATGCTTTCCATAAAAATAAAAGTTACTGCTCCTAAGCTCCCCGCCTAGATAATATGCTGCCTGGCTAGCAATCCTTAAAGTGGAAGGAAACCCATAGACTTCAAGAAAGTTACATTTCTCATTCGTTCGTTGACAAGACACAGCCTTCTTATTCAGAACCATAGGGTTATATCGCCTCTATTAGGAGTAGGACTAGGCAGAACAAAATACAAACAACTGGCTACGCCCATGGGCAATCCTCCACTCGGTATATAACCCTCTCCCTGCTCTAGGTATTCAGTTTTTTTTTTTTTCTACGGTCTCTAGTCCTGGGAATTTTTTTATTTTTATTTTTTTCGGTGAGATCTATAATAAACTACCGGGCTGGGCGACGGACTGGATACTTAGATCCAGAGGGTTACCCCAGTCTGGCCAGCGAGCGCGTTCAGACCTCAGCTAGGTCGGCTGCGACCCACTGGACAGGGGCTGGCTCTGCGAGTTAAATGTCTTGCGAGGTCGCATACGACCGGATCTCGGCCTGTGTCGCAGCATTCCTCGTGGCCGACAGCCCCCTCCACTTCGGTGGGGAGGAGGATCTGTCGGGGAGCGTTACCTGCGCACTTCGCTGGAGCAGTAAGTAGGGGGCCCCCGCCTCTCCTTCCCTGGAAGGGTGGGGGGCGTGGGTACTCCCTGGGGTGGTCGGTCCCTCTGGGGTTCTCCTCCATCTCCCCTCCCTCCTTTCCTTCCTGGGTGGGGCCCAAGCTTCTGGCCTAGGTGCTTTTGTGAACATGCTGCCCCCACCCTTGGGTTTGCTACTGGGGGGGGTATGCCATGGGCCCACCTGCTGCATTTTGGGGCCCAGGAGGTTAGTGATGGGGGGGTGGCCCCAGAATGGGCGGCGGAGGCTGCCATTGCCCGTTTTGGGGTCTGTGGGGCCATGCACTTGCGGCGTACAGCTAAAAATTTAGGTTGCAGCTTTGTGGCCTACTGTCCGGGTACCTGGTGGCAGGCCCTGAGGCTGGCTGCGGAGGCCGCCACACTGGCCGGGTACCACGTGCACGGCCCCTGGGGCGGCTGCAGAGGCTGTGTCGATCCTGTAATTTAGGCCGCGCCTTGCCGCCTACAGATGGATTGGTCCGGTCCCCCACTCGCAGCTGATGGCTGAAAATTTAGGCCGTGGCTCTTGCGCCCTGTTGGGCCATGGCTTCTGCAGCCTGCTGAGCCTGGTGGCCACCTACTGTGAAGGGCCTTGGTCTGTGCCCCTGTGAGGGGCCCCTGGGTATGTCTGTGAAAAGTGATTTATCGCTGACATCTGTTGCCCCTTTGAGGTGGAGATTGAGAGGTCACCATCCCACCTCTCCACTTCCTCCAAGAAGAGAACAACTTGTATTCACTGAATGGTAGCAGTGCTGAGCGAGCAAACCTCTAGGGCAGGGGGGTAGGGAACCTTGGCTCTCCAGTTTTTTTGAAACTACAAGTCCCATGAGACATTGCAAGACCCTAACAATCACAGGCATGACTCCTAGAGGCAGAGGCATGATGGGATTTATAGTTTCAAAACAGCTGGAGAGCCGAGGTTCCCTACCCCTGCTCTAGGGTTACTATGCAGAAGTCCAGCAGCTTGGCACTGGACCCTGAACACAGTTACTGCCATTGTAGTAGCAGTGACTACTACAATGATTTTCATATTTATCAGTGCTCTCCTTGATAATTCTGCAATCTTATTTTCTTTCAAAGAGGCTGGTACCATCTTTGTTCAGGTATTATGCAGGGTTTGGCATACTGACCACTGGTAGATTATATTGAGGCACACTCGCTGGACAGTGAAATTTGTAGTTGGAATGATTACGCCAGTAACTAAGAAAGTTTAAGCTCTGGTAACCTAGTGAAACAAAATCAGATGAGTGCACAGAATAAGCTTTTCTGGGTAATAATTGTAATAACAGAAATATTTTAGTTTCTGCTGTTAGGTAGGCAGGCGATTTTCATTTTAAAAATGTGCCTCATAGTACATGCTTTATTAAATGGGGCCAATTATGTTAAATTATGGAAGGAAAAAGAAAACCTAGTCTAGTCACTGTCTTATAGTAATTGAGTTAGAGACACCCGGGCACTTGGCATGTTCATGAAGGCAGCAACGAAAGCCTTCATATTTGAAAAGCTTGTGTGACCACGTAAATAAAGCTTTGGACCCTTTTGAAGAATCCTTGATTTGCTGATGACATTTATTCACTTCTTTTGGAATAGAATCCCTCAGGTATTTAAGGCTTTAGACAACTAAGCGGTTACAGTTACATCTTGTCCTCTGAAAATACTAGTTGCTTAGTTCTGCCATACTGACCCAGGAAAGTCTGTAGCCGATATCTGCATACTGGTTTTAGGCCAGTGACTCAAAGCACTAAAACAAATGTCAACAGGACAGCCTGGCAACCTGGATCTTTGAGAAGCGGGCAACTGTTGCAGCCTCAATGTTTTGCTTGTGAGCAGTTTAATGCTGACCACATGTCTAAAAGCCCAAGCACTTGCTCACGGTCATGTGAACCAAATGGGTCACAGTGGCCGATCTTCCCATTCTGAAAAGGTCGCATGAATAAGTGCCTAAGCCTGCAGAAAGGTGGTCAGCGCGAAGGGAGCAAAGTGCAGATTTACTGATAGATATCTATCTCTCTGTTAACATAGACCTATAAGTGGTAATTAAAACTACAGTATTATACGAGACTTTGTGGAATGGCGTCAAGTTGAAATATTTACTTTTTCCTGATTAAACCAAAAATGAAAATATTTCAACTTGACTCCATTCCACCTTTTAATTAACATTTTTGAGTGTAGGTCTATATTAAGATTTTATTTTTGGTAAAATATTTTAGACTACAGTTCTTATTTGTATTTGCTAAAACTGTCCAGATCCTTTAATTTTAATTTTATTGTTTTGTCGGCTGTTGTGTCTTCGGACAGAGCAATGTCAAGTGTGGTAAAAACGGCAGTGATATCTTTCATATTTGTGGGAAATTCTACACAAAAGGTGCCTTAATCCCCAGAACATTGCTGCATTGTGCATTGGTTGCCTTTCACTGCTAGAGAAAAATGTCTCAAACTCTTTCATAGAGCCGCTGCATTGTCTGCCGTTCTACACCGCTGGATCCTGTATACTCTTCTTTTATGGAGTTTACTGCTAAATGCCCCATTCTTTGGCTAGAGCATTTAATTTTTGAGCTCATCCGGTTCACTAGTGGAGGGCTAAAGTTTTAAGTCTCTGTTGTTGTATATAAGTGTATCATGCCTGAGCATAGCCCTGGGACGTTCCAATCCTCTAGTAATTGTCATATTTAAAATTTTAGCCATTTTAAATTTGTGCTTCTAATGTTTTTATATGGAAAAGGTTTACCTGTTTTTCTAAAAATGTCTGTTTTTTTTTTAGGACACTACTGTCTGTGTTGGACAGTTCTTTACATTAACTTCACACTAGCGGGGATGTTTTAGAGTCTCTATGGCATGAGTAACATTTGCATGGTGGCTGCTTGGTCTGACCTCGCGATACCTTCCATTTTGACCACAAAGTGTGACAACTTTGTTGCTGTCCAGAAGGAAGGTATGAGACAGAAGTGAACAGGGTGCAACCAATACTCTGAGGTTGCAATCCATATACTAAAGCAGCCTTTTTTCTTGAAAGGAGTTGTAATGGCAGAAGTGTTTTTTTTATTTTTTAACCTTAATGCATTCTATGCAGTAAGATATAAAAAGCCTTGTGTGTAGCAGCCTCCCTAGCACCCCCTAATACTTATCTGTGTCCCTCGGCCATCCGGGACTCTCCCTCCTGATTCGTAGGTATGTAAAAATTACTTAACAAAATTTCAAAAAATGGTGCAAAATAAAACAAACCATGGTGCTGCCAATAAGTGCCCATGAGTTCAGACTTATGAGCGCAAATCAGTAAAGGAGAAAAATTACTTATTTAAAAACTGTTTTAAATGTTTAGGCAAAAAATAAACGCTATCTGTCTCAAAAAAAACAAAAGAAAGATAAAAATTTTGTTTGGGCACTGAAAGCTGAAAATTGGCATTGACAGGAAGGGGGTGAAAGTGTCTAACAGGCAAGTGGTTAAACCTTCCCTGCATCATCCTGACCCTGGAACCCTTTTCTGTAAAATTAGAAACAATCTAGATATTCAAGTAAATTATCAGAAATCAGAGGCGCTGAACATATCCATGCCGGCCTCGATGTCTGTCTGTTGCTTTGAGAGAATTTCCCCTTCAGATGGGCCACAGCATATATAAAGTACCTGGGCATTCTTTTACCCAGTAGGGTGAAAAATTAGTTTTCAATTTCCCCCTTCTTTTGGCAACAATCAAAGACCTTCAGTCCTGGCAGCATGGCTTGTTCTCATGGTTTGGAAGGTGTAACAGTGAAAATGAATGTTCTACTGCGTCTGCTGTACCACTTCCCAGCTCTACCCGTTCAGATCCTGAGCTCCTTCCTTGGGGCGGGGAACTGAGCTTTTGTGACTTTCCTCTGGGACCTGAAACCTTTGTCTGGCACAATTTATCCTGCGACTACCCAAGCTTTGTGGTGACATGGCCCTGCTCAATGCCAACCTTTACCACATGGCCTGCCATATGACGAAGGTTCTGGATTGGTGTCTCCATTTCTCGCTTCAACAATGGGTACAAGTAGATCAGGTTCTAACGGAGATCCCGCTGGAGTCAGTGCTGTGGTGCCTAACAGATTTTTCTCACCAGATTTTAGATTCCCACATGGTGGGAGAGAGGTGGAGGATATGTATGAAGGTATTTCGGTACTTTTCTGTTGCACCAACACCATTGCTACTCACTCCCATAGTTGGTAATCCGGCCTTCTGCCCTGGACTCCACGACTCTAGATTCAAGGAACTGAAATTTGTGGCGCGATCTCAGGCCCGTTATTTTATTAGTAATGGACGATGGATGACCAGACAGCAAATCAACGATGATCCAGCTATTGTGGGCCTGACTTTTTGGTTAAAAGGTTCAACTAGCCCACTTCATTGGTTCTATCCCCCCTCCTGAGCCCTTTCAGAGACTCCTTACTACCTTTTGAATTACTATGTCCTGACCAGTGATTCTCAACCAAGGTTCCTCTATAGGTTGCTAGGGGTTCCTTCAGCATTGCGCGATTTCTGCCTCTTGGATAAGTTCCCACTGACACCATTGATCTTTTTAACTATATGTAAGGACTTAACTCTTCCTAATGACCACAAGTGTAAGGACCATTCTCCTCGTGGACCATCACACTAATGTATCATGAGTTGTAGATTTCTAATTTTTAGCAGGGGTTCCCTGAGACTGCAGAACTATTTCAAGTGTTCCTCTGTGTTGAAAAGGTCGAGAGAGGCTGGTCTAGACCAATCTCCAATATAGAATGCAGTCTCTCAGGCCTACCAATTGCTTTTGGCCCCACAACTGGACTTTAAAATTCCTTATATCACTAGATGGAGAGCGGAAGTTGGGGCTCCAACCCGCAGGAAAACAAATGGACATAATTCTCCTGTTCTCTTACAAAACCTCAATCTGCACTAAACACCAGGAAGCTGGATTTAAGGTGTTGACCCGCTGGCATAATACCCTTGGGAAGATCCATAGACTGTTCGCTAGTGTTCGGATCTCTGTTGGGGAAGAATCTGTCTCTTCTAAACCTCTCCTGGTCCTGCCGCCTTCTGCAGTCCTATTACACGGAGATCCACTGCATCGTTCAAAAGTTCAGACTGGGAGTTACAGGAGGTTCCTGCATTCTTCCTCCTGCATCACCGCAAGATTCTGAGCAAGGTTTACATGAAATCTATCCTGCCTCTCCTGCTTACAGCTGCAAAAAGTTGTACTAAAAGCAGATACAGCGTCTCAGTTGCTGTTTGGCTGAAAAAAGTAGCCAAAATCAATGCGATGGAGGACTTGGTGGCCACAGAGAAAATTGGTTATATTGCCATGAGTTTGTCTATTCTGAGGAGTACGTGGAACTGGTGACTAAAATCCCTGGGAGCAGGGGACTTTAAAGCGGCGTTCCACCCATTTAAAAGTCAGCAGCTACAAAAAGAGTAGCTGCTGATTATCAGACACTCGCCTGTCCCACGGTCCAGCGATGCAGGCGCACGCAGTCCCGCTCCTCTCCGTGGCAGCTGGGTGCCCATAAAAAAACTGTGTGGCATGTCAGGGGGTCACCTACACTTAAAGAGGAAGTTCCATTTTTGGGTGGAACTTCACTGTAATGCTGGCTCCCCAGGCTTGGAAGGAGTGGTTGATGGGAGGTTCTTGTCTCCCCCCCCCCCCCCCTTCTTCTTCTTTTTTTTTTTCCTCCTTTTCCTTTCCCACCTCCTCTTCTTCTTCTTTTCTCCTTCCCTCCCACTCCTTTTTCTGTTTTTTTTTTTTTTTTTTTTTTTCTCTTACTCGATTTCTTTCTTGCTGAGAGGCCCCCAGGATCTTTTATGATCTATCTTCTTGTTAACCGGTGTATACCGTGTGAATTATCATGCATAATACAGAGACTTTCTAGATCCTGACGTTTAAAGTCTCCAGTTAAACGTTCACGTCTTTATATGCAGAGTTTGTGTGCTGTAGACTTAATATTCATGGAATTTGTTCCTTGTTATCCTCCTCTTGGCTGTGGTTTCTCTATGTACCGTGTGCTCTCTTTTTAAAGTTTAAAAAAAAATAATAAACCGTTCCCTGCATTACCTGCCATGCAATCTACCGCTGACGTTAAAGTGGAAATGCCCATTTCTTGGTATGTGAGAATATTCTCCACCCATCCTGCTGCTCTTGGTCTGAGCAGCCAGTCGCCAGGCCTGGGCACCATATTGTAGGGTCCAAAGCAGTAAAAGTTTGGGTGTCCTGTATGACAAATAAAAATTGATTATAGTAAGACCGGTATTGGAGACCTGCTATTAACGTTTTCTTTAACCTTTTGGAAATTTGCTATAGCTCGCAGATTTTCAAATATGCTAAGGAATTTGAGCAGACCTGGTTTTGTTTTTTTATTAAGCCGAATGAATTTAAACATGCTTAAAAAAACAGACAGAAAAGAGATAATAAATTCACTTTAATTACCTCGTGCTTTATTCTGTATTCAGTCTTCCGGTACAATGCATTTTTCTTTTTCTCTACTCGCTCCGTGATGACAAATTCAGGACTAGTGAAAGATTTATATTGTTGTGCTTCATTATTATTGTAATTTTGGCATTATAGTGTGAAGTATAGTTTCAACCCCTTCCCAGCAGTTAAAACATTAATAAGAGATTGCTAAATACCGTCATTTTGTAAATACTTTCAGATGTATGCGCTGTGATTTACGACGCAGTAATCAGTAATCGGCCCCATATGAGCCGCTTTAAGATGGGAGAAAGCAGTGCGGTATTTTCAGGAGGGAAATGTTTGCATGAATAATTTAAAATTGGTAGAGATGAGATGGTTTCAATGTCTTTTTTAATGTCTTTGTGTGTAGTGTGTTTTCTGTGTTGGCGCTGATGGCTTTCTGTATCGTGAAGGAAATCCCTACTATATATTTTTTTTAAAGTTCATGTTGAGCTAGAGTTGGGGGGTGTGTGTGTGTGTGTGTGTGTGTGTGTGTGTGTGTGTGTGTGTGTGTGTGTGTTGTTTTTTTTTTTTTTTAACAGGACACAGTTGTCACAATATGTAAAATCAAGTCCTTCCTGCAAAAAAAGAAAAAAAAAAAAGAAAGAAGTTTAATATTCGCCTCTCCCACTGTGTGCACCACCAACCTGTTCTGTAATATAAAGAAATTGTCTCTTGAATCTTTGGAACCTAATTTAATCCCTCCTGGTCTCATTCCTGGTCAACATATTGCACTCAGTGGTCAACACCGCATACTGTACCACATAACACAGTAGTGACAAAAGGGTCTGGCAGATTTGCCCACCAAGTGTAGAGGGCTAGCAGAAATCCAACACTCGTTAAACCTCTTCCAAGTTCTACCTAAAGTAAAAAAAATAAAAATATGGCTGCCATTCCTTTTTGAGGGTCAGTTCAAATGATTTCAGTGCTTTACTGCATATACATTAATATGCCAATGCCACGCAAACGTTGACATGTGTTTAGTAAAACTGTACATATCACCTGGGTGCACAAAATATCTGTGATGGATTATAACGCACTTTGTTTTTAGGACAAATTGGGCTTTCATTTGGTTGTAAATGGTAATTGGTATCTGAATATTTTTTTATTATCAAAGGAAAACTGACCCAAAATAGTTTTTTACATTTAGCTGTATATTTCTTGCTACTACTATAACCTACCACCAAAGAACAACCAAATAAAATTCTCCTGCTCCTGACAATCACAGCGATACCACATATGTGTATGCTAGTTTTTGTTTTTATTTGTAGTACAGCCCCAAAACAATAATAGTGTGCATTTTTGTTTTTTTGCTTTTGATCCTACTTAAAGTGGAAGTAAAGTTCCACACATTACTTTTACCTATAGGCAAGCCTATAATAGGGCTTATCTATAGGTATTGTAAATATATCCTAAACGTGAACAGTTTAGAAGATATTTTACATTACATGCTGCCAGTGACCTCACTGACACATGCGCTCTGAAGCAACGGCCAGCCGTGCTGTTCCTTCCGAGCCCTGTGCCATAATCTGAAGCTCCTGCATTCGCAGCCGCTGGAGTGACGTCATTGTGGCTCCAGCCAGTCAAACCTGTAGTCCGCAAACCCAGACGTCTCGGCATGGGAGGGCTTAGTTTTATGATAAGTTCAACATAATGTGCCAATATGCGAGGCATACTAGCACATTATTCCTTTAACCACTTGCTTACTGGGCACTTAAACACCATTCTGCCCAGACCAATTTTCAGCTTTCGGTGCTCTCACAATTTGAATGACAATTACTCAGTCATGCAACACTGTACCCAAATGAATTTTTTGTCCTTTTTTTCCCACAAATAGAGCTTTCTTTTGGTGGTATTTGATCACCTCTGGGGTTTTTATTTTTTGCGCTATAAATGAAAAAAGACCGAAAATTTTGAAAACGCATATTTCTTTGTTTCTGTGACAAAATTATGCAAATTATTAATTTTTCTTCATAAATTTTGGTCACAATTTATACTGCTACATATCTTTGGTAAAAATAACCCAAATTAGTGGATATTATTTGGTCTTTGTGAAAGTTAGAGCGTCTACAAGCTGTGGTGCGAATCGCACAAAATTGATCACATCTGATGTACTGGTGGCCTATCTCGCTTCTTGTGACCCGAACAAGTCAGAAAAGTACAAATATCCCCCAAATGACCCCTTTTTGGAAAGTAGACATTCCAAGGTATTTAGTAAGAGGCATGGTGAGCTTTTTGATGTTGTCATTTTTTTCCCACAATTCTTTGCAAAATGAAGATTTTTCATTTTTTTTATTTTTCTCCACAAAATTGTCATTGTAATAGGTTATTTCTCTCACGTGGCATGTGTATACCACAAATGACACCCCCCAAAAAATTCTGCTACTCCTCCTGAATATTACAATACCACATGTGTGGGACTTTTTCACAGCCTGGCCACATAGAGAGGCCCAACATGCAGGGAGCGCCATCACGTGTTCTAGAAGCATAAATTACACATCTAACTTGTTGACTATTTATTACACTTTTGAAATACCAGGACAATGACACGTGACACTGATGACAGATGGCACTGATACGTGGCAATGATGACACTTATACGTGGCACTGATGACACGTGGCACTGATGACAGATGGCACTAATATGTGGCACTGATGACAGATGACACTAATATGTGGCACTGATGACACGTGGCACTAATACGTGGCACTGATGACACGTGGCACTAATACGTGGCACTGATGGCACGTGGCACTAATACGTGCCACCGGTGACAGATGGCACTAATACGTGGCACCAATGACGCGTGACACTGATGACAGATGGCACTGATAAGTGGCATTGATGACACGTGACACTGACAACAGATGGCACGTGACACTGACAGGTGGCACTGATGACAAATGGCACTGATACATGGCACTGATGACAGATGGCACTATGTGGCACTGACACGTGGCACTGACGACACGTGGCACTGGGGGCAGGTGGCACTGGGGGCAGGTGGCACTGGGGTGGATGGCACTGGGGGCAGAAAAGTACAAATATCCCCCAAATGACCCCTTTTTGGAAAGTAGACATTCCAAGGTATTTAGTAAGAGGCATGGTGAGCTTTTTGATGTTGTCATTTTTTTCCCACAATTCTTTGCAAAATGAAGATTTTTCATTTTTTTTATTTTTCTCCACAAAATTGTCATTGTAATAGGTTATTTCTCTCACGTGGCATGTGTATACCACAAATGACACCCCCCAAAAAATTCTGCTACTCCTCCTGAATATTACAATACCACATGTGTGGGACTTTTTCACAGCCTGGCCACATAGAGAGGCCCAACATGCAGGGAGCGCCATCACGTGTTCTAGAAGCATAAATTACACATCTAACTTGTTGACTATTTATTACACTTTTGAAATACCAGGACAATGACACGTGACACTGATGACAGATGGCACTGATACGTGGCAATGATGACACTTATACGTGGCACTGATGACACGTGGCACTGATGACAGATGGCACTAATATGTGGCACTGATGACAGATGACACTAATATGTGGCACTGATGACACGTGGCACTAATACGTGGCACTGATGGCACGTGGCACTAATACGTGGCACTAATACGTGCCACCGGTGACAGATGGCACTAATACGTGGCACCAATGACGCGTGACACTGATGACAGATGGCACTGATAAGTGGCATTGATGACACGTGACACTGACAACAGATGGCACGTGACACTGAAAGGTGGCACTGATGACAAATGGCACTGATACATGGCACTGATGACAGATGGCACTATGTGGCACTGACACGTGGCACTGACGACACGTGGCACTGGGGGCAGGTGGCACTGGGGGCAGGTGGCACTGGGGTGGATGGCACTGGGGGCAGGTAGCACTGGGGTGGATGGCACTGGGGGCAGGTAGCACTGGGGTGGATGGCACTGGGGGCAGGTAGCACTGGGGTGGATGGCACTGGGGGCAGGTAGCACTGGGGTGGATGGCACTGGGGGCAGGTAGCACTGGGGTGGATGGCACTGGGGGCAGGTAGCACTGGGGTGGATGGCACTGGGGGCAGGTAGCACTGGGGTGGATGACACTGGGGGCAGGTGGCACTGGGGTGGATGGCACTGGGGCGGATGGCACTGGGGCAGATGGCACTGGGGCAGATGGCACTGGGGCAGATGGCGCTGGGGGAGGATGGCACTGCTAGGGGAGGATGGCACTGCTAGGGGAGGATGGCACTTTATTTTATTTTTTTACTTTTTTTTCTTTCACAGTCAGAACGGCTGCCGCTGCAGCCGTTCATCTCTCCCCTCTCGCACTGTCTGTGCGAGGAAGGAGAGCGGCGCTGAGAGATGATCTCATATGTAAACATATGAGATCATCTCCCATTGGATACGCCGATCGCGCTGTAAACGGCCGCTGTGATTGGCCGTTTACAGCGATCTGTGTTTGCCTGTCCCCGGGGGACACGGCGAACACAGAACTTCCGCGATGCGCGCCCGCGGCGGCGCGCATTGCGGAAGTAAACATCACGCCGTCCAGGGACGACAACCCGGACGAAGGCGCCTGCTCTACTGCCGTCATTCGGCCATAGGGCGGGCGCGAGGAGGTTAACTTGCATGGTGTAAAAATAATAAAAAAAATAAAAGTTCAGTGGTTTTACAACCGCTTTAAAACCTTGATACTATTGAAAAAGTAACTCCTGTCCAAGAAAAAAAAATGCTAACCCTGACCCAACACTTACCCAGGCACTGACCTAGATCAAACCTTGATCTAGGTGTGATGTATATAATTTTTTTTATTTTTTTATTGATGTATCTCTCCCCTCCATTCACATAGAGGAAACACGGGGGTGAACTTCAGCATAAAGGGAGATATGCAAATATGTGACCCCATGGAAAAAACCCAGTCCAGTGAGGCCGCATATTTGGGTTAGGTTGGTGTGAAGGGGTTAATATCAATGAAGTAGACCACAACGCCGAGATGTTTGTATTGTATCATAGCTACAGTAGGTGTGGTGAGGATTACTTTTAAAGTAAATGGCACTGCATTGCACCACACTAAGTTTTGTGCGTTTACCACGAGTTTGCTGTAATGCTTAGTACAACACATTTTTATTGCACTTTACCACAGCTTATAAATCTGTATAGAGCCTAAAGGGAACTTGTTTTTGCCCACTCAAGGCAAATTTACAGGCTTGCTGGATAGTCTGTCCTCTTGGTACCCCTATTCTCCCCTCAAGTCCTATGTAATAACATGGTGTGGACAAATACTGTATGTGACTGACTCTCCTTGGATGCCCAAGCAAATGGTTTCCTGTGTAAATGTTGACTTGTCGAACCAGGTGAGAGCCTAGACTGGTGAATGGGGAGGCTGGAGAGTGAATAGAAGGTAAGTAGCAGTAGGGACATCTCTGCCTTGAATAGGTAAGAATCAGTTTTAAGTATCTCACCTGATATCATTTCCCAAAATATGGCACCACCAATATTTCCAAGAAACTCAATCCTTTAGCCTTCATGGAGTTAAGGCTTCCCAAGGCTTGACTCTCCTTGCTAATGGTCCTTCCATTATCTATTTGTCACGCTCATCCAAAAATGAAATGCCCTCTGTTGCTACATTACAGTGCTAAAATATTTTGGATTCTTCTGTCAATGATAAAACCTTTTTTTATTGGCGGTTTTCCTTGTTAATCAACATGTTTGTTAAACAGATAATAGGGTAAAGGCTGAATTTCATAGTGTCTCCAGAGAGTGGTGTGTATGCATTCTGGTATTGCTGGTGGCTTAAGCTACTCATACCAGAATTTCCTGGGCTCTGCTGTTGTCCTACATCACCCTGGGCTACCGCTTCTCATGACTCTGCTTGTCTGCAGTGCATGATTGCCGCAGGATTGTGCGAGCCAGGAATACCCAGCTGTGCTGTCATGTAAACAGGGAAAAATGTATCATTAACTCATTTGTTCCTCAACTACTCTTCATACTCTAAGGCATAATTCACATGGACTCAGTATTTTACCTGCATGTATGGATATGGTGCTTCTCCCCAGATGTGCTACTTTTGTGTTTGTGGAGAAGCTCTGTATGCCAATTCAGAAGCCACTGGTACTGAGCAATGGCGCATATATCCATTCACTTGTATTGGTGACTGTAGGTGCCATTTGCAGTTCCCTTGGCACCAGAAAGCGCCAGGGATTTGACGCCTCAGCGCACATGAGCTGCTAAACATCTATGTGCATGAGACTTAAGTTACGTTTAACTTTTAGTTCTGAATAGAGGAAACTTCTCTCTCCGTTTTATTTGGAACCCACTGGGGAGATTTACCCTTTTGGTGTATGTGACACTAGCGCAAGAAATAGAAGGGAGTGGCAGTAGACAATAAAGCACCTTCACTAATAAAAACTTTCACTTTCAGACCTCATGCACTTTGGACGTTTTTGCAGCAGCTGTTTTTGGCAGGAGACATTTTTTTTTTCTACAGTCATTAAACTCTCCATGTTCCCCTGTGTCCATGCACACATAGGCTGTTATCTGCAAATTTAGGCAGTAATGTTTTTGAGCAGTAAAAACCCTCAAAACTAGTGGGTTCTAAGAGATGGTTTTCAGCTGTAAAAAAAAAAAAAATGCTCAAACACTGATAAACGTGGGTCACCAGCGTTATTTATGGACATTTTTGATCCCATTGATATTATTATTTTTTTTTATTTTTTTTAAAGCCTGAGTTCTGTTTGGGGGTGTCGTCCATTGCAAAGTAGCCTGGGTTCAGACTGGTTCTGGGTGAACAGCGTAAGCGAGAAATGCTCCGCATTCACATGTGATGTCTGTGCGATGAAATGTGAGCCATACATTTTGTATGGCTCCAGGCGGGTCGGGCTCAACACCAAATGTTGTTGGAAGCCTTTTCTCGCCGCAGCCAATTAAATCTGATTCCAGTGCAGACCAAAAGAAGGGTCCTGCACCATTTTGGTGTGAGCTGCAATCTTGGTTGCCAACTCTCCAAAAGTTGATCAAATGATGTAATGGACATGCACGTAAAGTTAAAGAATTTCTCCGGATAACTACGCAGCCCTGTATACATATTTGCAAAATATCTAGAGGGTACATGACGGGATAGCAAATGATGGGGCCAGAATCGTCGTTGACGGCTACTTCCCTCCCCCAGCTGTTTCTGCGCACCATCCTTAATAAAATCAGTAGCCTAGCCTCATCCGTTTTCTGCATCACAGGTTCCATAACACAACAAGAACAAACAAAATAGCTCCTGAACAATGCAGTGCTTCCTCTGTCCTCTAGAACTCCCTCTGCTCTGAAAATGGTCACTAAATAATACACACAGGCTTTGTAGAGATGCATTGTGGGTAAACGGGAGTTACTAATAGTAGAGAGGTGGTTTCTAGCTAAACGCTGGAAAACGCTAATGCTTAATAACGCTATTGCAAAAACGTTGAAAAACTCACTGCAAAGCTACTGACGTTTTTATAACGTTTTTATAACGTCCAGTGTGCATCAGTTCTCAAAGATAATGTGTGAACAGGACAAATTGAGAGGGTGGCTCTCCCTAATGGGGACACAGCAATAGAACCTGACAGGGGGCCTAATTCCTCTCCCCTCTATCCAAAACTTAAAAAAAAAAAAAAAAAAAGTTTTGCCGTTGGGTATTCTTTACGTTTTTTTTTTTTTTGTCTGGAGTTGGGCTTTTACACTGGCTGATTTGCTGAGTATTAAGTGCTCAGAGATGAATTGCAAAAATTAAGACGCTGACATTTCTTGGCCTTGTTCTACCCCTTTCTTAAGGCGACAGTCAAACGTGGCCCCTAAATGTTGGTGGGGCTTATTCACCACCTTAGTTTGTCCAGGTAAGCATGGTCTCCAGTACATAAAGATAGTATATTGAATTGTCATGAAAACGAGGTAAGGTAAAAATCTTTCTATGGGTTAATCTGCTTTGATGAGAACTGTCTGCGATGAGAGAGCCCCTACTTCTGGAGAGATCTTCTCTCACTTCCTATAGTGCTTCTGGGACAGGAAGAAAAGGAAAATCTCCCCAAGAGGACACAGATGGGGAAAAAAAAAACCCTTAGTCTTGACTGTTCTCTACACACTATATTCAAAATTAAAAAATAAATGAAAGTTTTGGGCTCTACATACATGTTTGATTAAAAAGACACGCATTTCTTCCAAGATGGCAAAATGTAAATATAATTGAAATCTTTGCAGACATTTGAGTAACATTAGAAAGCCTGTCCTGAGCTGCTCTTGTAATTGCACTTGGTAAATCACATGGGATTAGGGATAGCTAACTAGTTGGCACAGTGGCAACCTGTTTTTGTATCAAATACTTTGTGACAAGCCAGAGGCAATCGGGGTGACCCAGATTTCTCCAGCGCTAGACGGCAAAGTCTGACCTCAATTTTCTTTTTCCATTGTGCGCTTAAACAACAACGCAGACTAGAGTAATCAATTAAATAACCCCAGACATGTCAGAAGGACACAAAGGGCAGTATACTTTGCTGTCATGATCCTGGGTCTCATCCTACACCTAACACTGGTAAGAAGGGCACATCTGTTAGTGGTGTAGTCCAGCATATATTTCCTATCAATCATACTGTAAGCTCCTGTGAATAGGGAATATAAATATATATAATGTATATTTATTTTTGAATTGTGTTTTATTGGCAGCTTTACATCTGCTTAATATCTAATCAGCCAGCCAACAATTTGGCGTTAGCTCAATGCATAATATCATGCAGAGGCAGGTTTAGAGCATGGACTGTAGCAAAAGGCTAAAACAGCAGAATGCCATGGTGGGTTCCATATTGGTGTCAGCCAAGAACAGAAGGCTGAGCTTGCAGTGGGGACAGGCTCACCAAAACTGGACATCTGAAAACTGGTAAAATTTAGTTTGGTCTGATGAAGTGAGATTTCTGCTGGGGCACACAGATGGTAGGCCAATCACTGGTTCTTAATCTAATAACACATAAAAAGATGTAGTAGAGTGAGAGAGTCATAGCAGTAATGTTTAGCTGACAAATCTGTAGCGATTGTGTGACGTCATCATGGATAAGCATCTCCAAGTAATGTTTGTGGAATCAGAAATCCATGCCATAAAAAAATTGGTGTCCTGTAGTGACACAGGGGTCATCAAGAGGAACCAGCGCAGAGGATCATGAGATTGACACTTGAAGGTAAATTTACTAAGGCAGGATTACAAATGTCTGGGTGCGGTTTGCAGTCCAATGTGGTTTTTTGTTCACCAGTTCAGGTGTGATTCAGGTGGGAATTTTCTACTTTAATTTGCACCTGAACTGGACCTAAAATCGCACAGAGCCCTTTTTAACCACTTGCCAAATTACTGCTGCAGCGTGGCTGGCTAGTTCTGGGACACCTTCATATGATGGTGTGCCTTGATGGCACCCTCTGAGGTGCCCGGGTGGCGGGCTCTTTGATCGCAGTTTTTTTTTTTTTCCTCCAAAGTTTTCAGTCTTTATTCTTTTATTTAGCAAAAAATAAAAAAACCCAGTTGTTAAATATCACCAAAAGAAAGCTCTATTATAGATAAAAATGTTTGGGTACAATGTAACATGACCGCGCAATTGTCATTCAAAGTATAACGGCGCTGAAAATTGGGCTGGTCAGGCAGAGGATATAAGTGCCCAGTAGGTAAGCTATTAAAAACGCACTCTACACATATGTGAACCAGCAACATCAAAAGCTGGTCCAATTCACATATTAAGCAAAAATGCATCCAATTTGCATATATATGAATCGAGCCTAAACTATAGTAAACCAATCAACTTCTAACTTCAGCTTTTTCAATTAAGAGAGAAGTGTGGTTTTTTTTTTTTTTTGATTTTTTTGTGTTTTATTTTGCATATTCATACTAGCATAGGTGGATGCAACATCAGATCGATGCTGCATCAGTCCCCCGCTGCCTCTTCACTGAGAACCGAGCCACTGAACATCGCCGATGTCTCGGTTCTCTCACCTCTGAGTGGAGAGCTGCTGCCTGTCACTGGAGCGCTGAGCTGTGGAGGGGCAGGGAGCGGCTCGCTGAGACTGCCATCAGTCCAGGCAGCTGGCAGATCCAGACTTCCAGAGTCGGGATGACGCTGTGCCTCGACTGTTCCTGGTGATGTCAGCGGAGAGTGGACTTCAGCTCTCCACTGAAAACGGGTCACAGGAGTACAAAACAAATTGCATTCCTGTGACCCGGAGGAGAAGCCCAGCCTAAAAAGCTCAGGCTGGACATCTCCTTTAAGCTTTGACAATAAGGCCTGGTTCACACCTTTGCAGGTTGCAGTTTGCATACTCCAGGTGCATTTTTGTGTTTTTTCAATACACTTTTTTTTTTTTTTTTTTTTTTCCATTAAAGTTTATGGAACCAAGAACCAGAAAAGTCCCTGACTTTTTCCATAAAATACACAGATGTGAACTACTTCCATAGGAAGCCATGTTAAATGGACTGTAATGTGTTTCTGCAATACTGAAACTGCATTAAAAAATGCATAGGTGTGAACCAGGCCTAAAACCTGGAAGCTGGTGGTTACTATGCACAGGTGCATCGGATCATGTTTGCACCAGCTTTAGTAACTCTCCCCCTTTGTGCCGTGTACACACGACCGGGTTTCCCATCGGAATAACCTGTGAAGGTTTTTCCGATGGAATTCTGCTGAACCTGTGTTGCGTACACATGATCACACCAAAGTCTGATCATCAAGAACGCGGTGACGTACAACACGTATGACGGGACTAGAAAAGAAGTTCAGTAGCCAATAGCCTCCGTCTCCTACTTCAGTGCATGCATAGTTTTTGGTCCGTCGGAACAGCATACAGACCAACAGATTTCTGATGGAACCAATTCCTATCGGGAAAAATTTAAAACATGTTCTATTTTTAGGTCTGTCATAATTTAAAAAAATAAAAAATAGTCCGATGAGGCCCACATACGTTTGGAATATACGCTGAAAAGCTTCCGTCTGACTTTTTCTGTCTGACATTCTGCACGTGTGTACGCGACATAGGTGTTGGTTTCTGAAGAGACTTCAGCAGACTTTTTTCTGCATTTCTGTCGTGCTCAGTGGCCTGGCTATTTCATTAAGGGAATAACACAAATCTGTAAATGCCACATGCTTGTCTCTCTGGCCTCATTGCTTTTCTGAATTGCTGACTTAGAACAACCATGTAGCAAATGATGTTAACAAACATACGATAATTTAGTTACAGACTATATATAGAATTTAGAGTTGAACTCTGGGCACTTAAGCTTGTTATTTAATTCTATTCCCCAATAGCCGCAAACTATATAAATCTACATTTTGTGTGCAGCAAATGCCTTTGTCAACCCAGAAATGACCATGTAAAAGTAGTGATGACCTTGTCGCCGGGGTGTACATGCCTGTGCAGAGAGCAGAGCTGTGGGAGGGACCCAGCAAATCCCACTACAGGAGGGGGCGGAGACGAGACCAGTCTCTCTGCACAAGGAGAGAGAGTAGCAGTGACTGGTCTTTATTACAGGACGTTCCTGCACAGAGCCAAAGTGTCCTACTGGATTACTGCACAAATCTGGGATCATTTTACAAAGGATACCGTAATTTAAGATTACACAACCTTTTTCATTTGGACAATGTTTGCTTATCCTTGAGTTTAGCTTTAATATGACCATGTATGTCACCACAAGTTTATATACTTTCTATCAAATGCTGGGTTGTCACGGAACAGGACTGAACACATGACATCCTGCTACCAGCATGTAATGAGCAAGTTCCTAAATACTTTGTACCCATCTAAAAATAGCGTGTCCCAGATAGATGGCAAGAAAGCCTTTAATGGGGCAAATTATGCAGCATGTATGCAGCCGCAGAAAAATGTATGTGAGGATTTTTAAGGAAGCCTATAATGAGAGGCATCCATGAACGCCTGATCAGATAAGTGCTCTGAGGAATAATCTGAAGAAATGGCCAGGCTCACTAACGAAAGGCATTTTTTTTGTTTTTTTTGGGCCTCATTCCAAATTTAGTCATGCAAGTTGCACTTTTTAACCACTTTAATACAGATAATTTTACCCCCTTCCTGCCCAGGCAAATTTTCAGCTTTCAGCGCTGTCACATTTTAAATGATCATTGCGCAGTCATGCAGCACTGTACCCAAACTAAATTTTTATCGTTTTGTTCACACACATAGTTTTCTTTTGGTGGTATTTAATCACCATTGAGTAGTTTCTGTTAAAAAAAAAAAATAGCAAATATATAAGTGTATCACAAATATAATTGTTCTTTATAAATTTAGACCAGAATGTGTACTGCTATGTTTCTTTGGTGAAAAATAATGAAAATCAATGTATATTATTTAGTCTGTAGGAAAGTCCACATACTATAGTAGATAGTTATGAAAATGGATCAATCCTGATGTACTGACGGCCTCATTTCATTTCTCGAAGCCCTAAAAAAGGCAAGACAGTACGGATATCTCCCATATTACCCCTTTTTGGAAAGTAGATAGTCCAAGGTATTTAGTAAGGGGCATGACAAGTTTTTTAAAGTTGTAATTTTTTGAAAAATTTAAAAAAATGTAAATTAAATATTTTAACAGTAGTCACCAGTGCAGTACAGCTTCATCATGTAACTTTTGCGGCGGTGATCAGGGACACTGGTGACAGTACAAAAAAGTTTTTATATATTTTTTTTTTTTTGTTTTTTTTGTTACACACTGTGAGCAGAACAATATAATGTTGCCATAGCAACGTTGTATTGCTCTGGGGAAGTGATTAGATTTTTTTTTTCTTTTGTACACTATGTATTTGTTTATAACAGTGAATTGCATTGCTAGCATTTTACTGTCGGTTTTGTTGGGATTAGCTGTGATTGTTCAAAGCTAATTACATGATACAGATGAGCTTTGATTGGCCCTGTGTGTACCATGTGATTAAATTGCCCACAGCTAGCAACACAGTTGTGCTCATTTTGATGGCATTAAAGGAATCTATCTATTGTGTAAAACTGTCGTGATTTGTCACGATGGTCCCGGCAATGAGCCCATACTCTGATCAGTCATCAGTTGTGTCCAGCTGGTGACAAATCATGTCACTGCGCAATCTGCGCTTCCTGAGACCATTGGGCGTTCTCTCAGGATAACAAAGCCCAGCCCCCTCTGTCATTTGTCTATAGATCGGGTGTGAAGTGGTTAATTGGCAATTTCAGCCACTTTCCATCCAACAAACATCATTAATTCCATGCAAGTATATGCCGGAACAAAGTAGTCTACCATTCCAGTTGATCGCCCCCATGAATTCTGTTTGGTTATAAAGGTGAACTTGGGCAATAAATGGACAGCTTCAGTATAATGTACTGAAAGATTGAATCTTATATCGGAGTTACACCCAAATATGGAACTTCCACTTTAAGTGATGGTGACCCCCTGACATGCCACATTTGGCATGTCATTGTTTTTGAAGAGGTGGGGCGGATACCCACTTCGTACTTCCTCCCCAGGCTCCGCGGCGCCGGAAGGAAGTTCACCTCTTCTCCCCAACCCCCTCCCACCCTGCAATCTTCTGGGACACGTCACAGGTCCCAGAAGATTGCTCGACCATTCACGGTGCGTAGCTCGTGCCCAGCTGTGAAGCCACAGTCGAACACCCACGGTTAGAATGTCGGTGCCGTGGATTGGGGCTTCGTGAGCCTGCAACGCTGGACCGTGGGACAGGGGAGTGTCTGATTATTAAAAGTCAGCAGCAACACTTTTTGTAGCTGCTGACTTTTAAATGGGTGGAACTCCACTTTAAGTGGGGAAAAAAAACTACAGTAATGATCTGATTTTCCACTAAACCAGATTTTTCTACCAGGCTTGATTAGGGCAGTTTCATTCAATCCATCTCCTTGCTTTCGAACAAAACCACCAATTTATGTTTTCAATTTCTTTGCCATTTTTACAAAAAATAACATTTAAAAGTTTGCTTGCCTTATTAAAAAGCTGTTTGTATTGAAAATGCCTTGCAGTGGATTGCATGAGTACTAACGAATGACAAAAAGCATTTTCAAAGCCTTGAGTTGCACTTTGTGAGCATATTTTCTGGTATTTGAGGCATTTTGTCACTTGTTTTGCTTATAACTAGCATTTTTCTAAGGATTTATGAGCGTTGTCATCTTTTCAATTGAGGGATTAAATCGCTCTTAAAAAATGCATACTGGAATTTTACAGGGTGTGGTTTTTTTATTTTTATTTTTTTTTTCCCTATTTCTTATCAGTTTTGATGTGAAAAAAGTGCAGTTGAAATCGCGTTTAGGTTTAAAGGAGAACTCCATTTTCATGGGAAGAAAATAAAAATATATTTTAGCATATGCAATTGCGACTCAAGTCGGTCATATTGATTTGATATTAAAAATGGCCTTTTCTTATTCTGTTATTTTTATTATTATTATGCAGGATTTGTATAGCGCCAACAGTTTGCGAAGTGCTTTACAATGTAGAGGGGGGACAATACAATTACAATACAGAAGGGATGGGAGGGCCCTGCTCATGGAGCTTACAATTTTAAAGGGAAGGGCAGGTGGTACAAAAGGTAATTGCTGCAGGGGATGCTCTGATGGAGGTGACTCAGGTACAGCTCTTGGGTAGAGGTGGGATTGGCTTCCCTGAATAACTATAATGGGGCAGGGAGTTCCGGAGGATGGGAGAGGCTCTGCAGAAGTCCTGGAGCTGAACATGGGAGGAGATAACAAGGAAGCTAGAGAACAGGAGATCTTGGGAGAAGTGGAGAGGACGATTTGGGCGATATCTGCTGGTCCATGATATAGTTGGGGGCAATGTTGTGGATGGCCTTGTATGGTTGTGGTTAGTAGTGAAGTGAAGAGAGGAGCAGTAGACATGGATCAGTTAGTAAGCTGTATTAGTCTAGTCTAGCAGCAGCATTCATAATAGACTGAAGGGGAGATAGCTTGTGTAAAGGTAGGCCAGTGAGGAAATCTGTGGCATTGTAGCTTTCTGTAAAATGCAATATGGCTACCTGGAGGTGTTCTGTACACAGAAACTTTTGCTGCTTGTATTATTTTTCCCAGACGTCTACACAAAGATACAAGTCCGCTTTCAGGCATCCCCTGCAACAAAAATGTCATTTCTGATGAGATTCTCCCAATAGGATATTCCTCTAAAAGGAAGCATACCTTACAGTTTCTCCCATTAAATCCCTGCAAGTGAAGCAGCTAATTGATAATTATGAAACCACTACCATTAGATTCACTTTCTGCATGGACACAGACAAACACAGGGATTTCTTTGGAAAAACAAAAGGTAGGAATTTAGTGTGTGGGGGGGGGGGGGGGGATCATGCAGTGGCTACATTATGCCACATGTTTGTCAGGTGTTCTTGTTGAAGTCTGTTGGGGTCAAAAACACTTGAAGCTTGTAGCTCAAAATGAGCTCACGTACTTTTCTAGCCTCATGATACACTACATTCAGGTGTGAATGGGCACAGTTTAAAGCCATAGGATTTTGGATGTTGAGTGTTTTGGAGCTTTAAGCTACAGAATGCTCAGTTGTGAATGGGGCCTTTGCGTTATTGACCTGGAACTTGTATTGAGATAAGGTACTCTGACACCATTGTTTAACTTCATCAAAAGAGCCTCTACCATCAAGGAATTTATATCACAACGTTCTATTATGTTGTTGCAGAATTTTCTGAAAAAACACCCTCGCTGGATAAATGGGAGGGAGATGTAGGTCGGATGGATGGGGACCAATGCCAATGGAAGGAAGCTCTCCTGGTGGTGCCAGTCTGTTCACTGAATGTCTCACAGAGGCTAACACAACTGTACATCATACTGAGGGTGTACTATACCCCATATAGAATGTATATGCTGGATCTCAGTCCCACCCCGCTATGCACTAGATGTAAATGAGACCATGGTGACCCGATCCATCTACTGTGGAGGTGCCCAAAATGACATTCCTATTGGAAGTGAGTGGTGGACACCATAAACAGGACATTTCAGATCTCTATCCCTCTAGACACAAAACCCTGTTTGCTCAATTTGCTGGAGGCATTTGAATGGGATGAGTGTATTAGAGTAGCAGTTATCAGAACCCTGTTTTTGGCATGCAAGTTAATAATGATACATTAGAAGTCAAAGGACCCTCCTACGATTAAGGAATGGATCACTGCAGTGGGAAATATGCTCCGAATGGAGAAAGTTGTATACCAACAAAGGGGATGCACCAAAAGTTTGGGAAACTCTGTGGCCCGTGGTTTGATCTACCTGGGCTTGTCCAGGTGGATCTGGTTATGGGTAGGTTATTAGGTCTGAATGCCGGTTGACACTGATCTCAATAACAATGGAATGGGAAGCATGGGTTGTGATGCATAATAGGGCTCCAGGAGGGAAAGACTCGGATGAAAGGGCTAGTCTTTTATTAAACCATAATAGAGTTTTGGCTATGTTCAATTTGCAGTGTGATTCTGTTTACTATGCTCTGTAATTGGCTACTTGTGACGCCTCGGTCTGTATGATTATGTTTACTTTAATAAAATAATTTTTCTTTGGAGTAAAAAAAAAAAGGTACTTTGACACTCATGTGGCCAGCAGTGACAGAACATGCCATATCACAAGGGTACTTCATGCCATGTAAGGTGCCAATATGTACTGCAACAGATACAGTATCTCACAAAAGTGAGTACACCCCTCACATTTTTGTAAATAATTTATTATCTTTTTGTGTGACAACACTGAACAAACTACTCTTTGCTACAAAGTAGTATTGAGTATACAGCTTGTATAACAGTGTGAAATTGCTGTCCCCACAGAATTAACTCAACACGCAGCTATTCATGTCTAAACTTCTGGCGAAAAAAGTTAATACACCCCTAAGTGAAAATGTCCGAATTGGGCCCAAAGTGACAATATTTTGTGTCATCACCATTATTTTCCAGCACTGCCTTAACCCTCTTAGGCATGGAGTTCACCAGAGGTTCACAGGTTGCCACTGGAGTCCTCTTCCACTCCTCCATGATGATATCACGGAGCTGGTGGTAGTTGGAGACCTTGAGTTCCTCTATCTTCTGTTTTGAGGATACCCCACAGATGCTCAATAGGGTTTAGGTCTGGAGACATGCTTGGCCAGTACAGGGGATCATGCTCTGCTTTAGTATGTCACAGTACATGTTGGCATTCATGGTTCCCTCAATGAAGTGTAGCTCTGCAGTGTCAGCAGCACTCATGCAGCCCCAGACCATGACTTTAGGGAAGACACACTTGTCTTTGTACTCCCTCACCTGGTTTGCTGCCACACGCTTGACACCATCTGAACAAAATAAGTTTATCTTGGTCTCATCAGACCACAGGACATGGATACGGTAATCCATGTCCTTAGTCTGCTTTTCTTCAGCAAACGGTTTGCATGCTTTCTTGTGCATCATCTTTAGAAGAGGCTTCCTTCTGGGACGACAGCCATGCAGACCAATTTGATGCAGTGTGTCACATGTGGTCTGAGCACTGACAGACTAACCCCCCTCCCCTTCATCCACTGCAGAAATGCTGGGAGCACTCATATGTCTATTTTCTAAAGACCACCTCTGGATATGACACTGAGCACATGGACTCAACTTCTTTGGTCAACCATGGCGAGGCCTGTTCTGAGTGGAACCTGTCCTGGTTAAACTGCTGTATGGTCTTGGCCACCATGCTGCAGCTCAGTTTCAGGGTGTTGGCAATATTCTTATAGCCTAGGTCAGTGATGGCGAACCTTGACACCCCAGATGTTTGGGGAACTACATTTCCCAGGATGCCCATGCACGCTGCAATGTAGTTGAGCATCATGGGAAATGTAGTTTCAAAACATCTGTGGTGCCAAGGTTTGACATCACTGGCCTAGGCCATCTTTATGTAGAGCAACAATTCTTTTTTTTTTTTTTTTTTTTTTTTTTCAGATCCTCAGAGAATTCTTTGACATGCGGTAGCATGTTGAACTTCCAGTGACCAGTATGAGAGTGAGAGCAATAACACCAAATTTAACATACCTGCTCCCCATTCACACATGAGACCTTGTAACACTAGCAAGTCACATGACGCCGGGGTAGGAAAATAGCTAATTGGGCCCAATTTGGACATTTCCACGTAAAGGTGTACTCACTTTTGTTGCCAGCGGTTTAGACATAATGGCTGTGTGTTGAGTTATTTTGAGGGTACATCAAATTTACACTGTTATACAAACTGTACACTCACTACTTTACATTGTAGCAAAGTGTAATTTCTTTAGTGTTGTCACATGAAAAGATAAAATGGTTTAAAAAAATGTGAGGGGTGTACTCACTTTTGTGAGATACTGTATACAGATGGCTAAGTATATGTGAACACTCCCCTTGTAAAAAAAAAAAAAAAAAAAAAAACCCTTTTAGTTTGAAATAGAAATGCAAGGAAAAGTGTGTATGTGTGTGTGTGTGTGTGTGTGTGTGTGTGTGTGTGTGTGTGTGTGTGTGTGTGTGTGGATGCAGATCTATTGGGTTTTTCATGCTCAACCATCTCTAGGGTTTACAGAGAATGGTCTGAAAAAGGGGAAACTATCCAGTGAGTGGCAGCTGTGTGGACAAAAAGGCCTGATGTCGGAGGCGAATGAGCAGACTGGTTTGAGATGATAGTAACAACAATAATGGCAACAGTAACTCAAATAACCACTGGTTACAAGTATGCAGAATACCATCTCTGAACGCACAACACATTAAAGCATATGGTCTACAGCAGCAGAAGACCACACCAGGTGCCACTCCTGTCATCTAAGAACAGGAAACTGAGGCTACAATTTGCATGGGCTCACCAAAATTGGACAATAGAAGATTGGAAAAATGTTGCCTGGTCCTGATGTCTCAATTTCAGCTGCAACAATCAGGTCAGAATCTTTCATAAACATGAAAGCATGAATCCATCCTGCCTTTTATCAATGGTTCAGGCTGGTGGTGGTGTAATGGTGTGGGGGATATTTTCTTGGCACACTTTAGTTGTAGTGTTGCAGACCATGTCCATCCTTTTATGACTACAGTGTACCCATCTTCCGATGGCTCCTTCCAGCAGGATAATGCACCATGTCACAAAGATCAAATCATCTCAAACTGGTTTCTTGAACAAGACAATGAGGTCACTGTACTCCACTGGCCTCCACAGTCATCGGATCCCAATCCAATAGAGCACCTTTAGGATGTGATGTAACAGGAGGTTTGCAGCCGACAAATCTGCAGCAACTGCCAGATGCTTTCATGTCAATATGGACCAAAATGTCTGAGAAATGTTTCCAGTACCTTGTTGAATCTATGCCACAAAGAATTATGGCAGTTCTGAAGGCAAAAGAGGGTCCAACACGGCATTAGCAAGGTATACCTAATAATAAAGTGGTGTGTGTGTGTGTGTGTGTGTGTGTGTGTGTGTGTGTGTGTGTGTGTGTGTGTGTGTGTGTCGCGCGGGTCAGTCACATGACCTATGTTCTCAGCTGCATAAGATGGTGGTAGAAACTACATGTCACGACTCTTGAATCGGACACTTGATGCTTGTGCTAAAAATGGTGGTCTGGAGGTTGGTCTAGTTACATTGACCACACTTTTTTTAGTTACCGATGGTTTATACCTAGGCCAATTATTGGCATATACATTGAGATATGTGTAATGCTGTTGCATTGCTACTATGATTTGTTGGACCCAAGTTCAGATTCTTGAAGCCAGTGAATCTCTCCACATTGAGCGTTTTTGTGAGTGGAGCCATTTAGTTTTGATGAAAATTCTCGTGGATGACTCTCTCGTGATTCTGGCTCCACAATGGGGACATTACCTGCAGATGGACATCAAAATAAATTTAATTTAATAAATAAGACCCGTTTCATTCTCCCCTCAAAATGGCTCTGTGTAAGAAGTGGAGATTTCTTTTAAAATCATCATCTGTAGAAGTGAGCCATCTTGCAGTAGCCATCTGCAAGCATTTAAAATTCAAGATATAGGGAAAACTTGTTATAAACCAAATGCCATCTATTTTTCTATTCAGTGCTATAACACTGCCACCTTCTTCATTAAGATTACCTGCCAGATGGAGATCTAGTGTACCAGTCTGGGGCTGTCAGTCCTTTGACAGTTCATCACAAATAGAATAATTGAATATAAAACTGATACTCCGGGCAGTATGTGCTTCTTCTGTTACAATTTACATGCAGTTCCTGACCTCTTTGCATTGTGAATGGAATAAAGCTGAACTACAGGCAAATGACTAAATACATAGTTGAAATACACAGGAACAGTTACTTTCAAAAAGATGATTATATATTTTTTCTCTCTCCAGCCAGTCCTGAGATTGAGGCTGAATTCACACGGGCAGCCATTGGCATTATGGCTGCAAACGCTGCCTGCACACACTGTGCAAACCACAGCAACTGTTAGCGGTGGCTGTTAGATTTGTTCTGATTTGCACCTTTTGCTGTTTGCAGGTAATTGCTAAACTAAGCATTACAACACACATCTAAAGTGTATTACTGTAGTAGAAGGTGCTTTTTGTTGTGAACATTAACTTAATCAGGAATCAGTTTTTTGTGACCACAAATGTAAAGATGGGGGGATGGATGGTTGTCGGATGAGGGGGAAGAAAAATCTATCGGAGAATGATCTTATTCCAAACCAAAACCAATGACCATATTGTGAATGTAAAGGTACCCATTAGAGCTGTACGATTCTGGCTAAAATGAGAATCACAATTTTTTTGCTTAGAAGAACACGATTCTCGCGGCGTAAAATCATCTTTCACATTAAAATAACAAAAAAAATTGGGCTAACTTTATCTTCTTCTTCTTCTCCCTTCTTCCCAAAAATTGCGTTTTTAAAAGGGTGCTGGGCAAATACAGTGTGACATAAAACATTGCAGCAATTAACATTTTATTCCCTAGGGTCTTTGCTAAAATATATGTAATGTTTGGGGGTTCCAAGTAATTTTCTAGCAAAAAATATTGATTTTAACTTAAACAAGTGTCAGAAAACGATTGACTGGATTTTTTTTTTCTTTACACACAAGTTTCCCTTTTGATCGAAGAAGGAAGAGTTACAATGTTTCATTTTAAAAACTTGGCAGACTGCCTGGATGTTTTATTTTGACAGCTGAGTGCGCAAACTCTGCAATAGATGGGTTGAATCGAGATCACAATTTTTTTTTTTTAACGATTAATTGTGCAGCTCTAGTACCCATGATGAACATCTTCTCCCTCATTGAAGGATAACAATTTCATGTCTGTGTGGTACCAAGTCATCAGACAGGTTGTCCATTGACTTTATTCCTGCCACCCCCCTCCTTATTAGCATAAGGTTTTACACTCCACCAAATAAAAGTTATGGAACAGGACTGGATCTAGGGGGGGTGCTGGGATGGGTCTATAACTCCCCAGATTTCAGTTATGCCCCCCTGGACAAATTATATCAGTATTGGGAAGTGGGGAAGCCAAGGTGGCAGCCAACCGTGTCTTGGCCCTATCTGCTGCCCTGCATTGTTTGTTTCTATGGTGTGGGGGGAGACTAGGATGCTTGACATCAATCGTTGCTATGGCTCTGGTGACCAGCCCGTTTGCACCATAGAAACAAATTAAATGAATCCCAAGGAGGGCATTCGAAAGAAGAATACAGCTTTTGCTTTCGTTCAGATCTGCTCCACCTCCCACTCTCTATTCTGAGGCATCAGTGAAAATTTGAAGGTAAGACTATATTTGTGAAGATGAGACTGATGACCCTAAGGTGAAAGTGTGACTTTATTGTGATGGGTCTTGCTGTAATGTGTTAGGGAAACCCTAATGTGAACGGAAAACGCTAATGTGAGGGGGGGGGGGGTCTGATGTAATGGAGGGACTGTGGTGTGATAGGGTGGACTCTGGTGTCATGGAGGGCTCAAATACATGCCCTTTTTGTGGCAGGTCATTCTAGCATGACCTCTGTACTACATGGAAGTAATGTCAGACGTGACACCTGGGTGTTGTGACTTGTGGTATAGAAATGCACCAAATTAACTGGGAATACTGGTTCCTCACATCTCGGTCACACTCTGTGACAGAATGTCAGTGACTCGTATACAGTCTGTGCCAGCAGGGAGCAACAAAAATAGGGAGAGCTAGCTGGAAAATATAAAATGCGTGCTGACAATATGCCCCCGACTTTGTGATCTGATTGTGCCACCATTGATTTTGAAATTCAACCGACCAAGCCTTCAATTTCACCTCGTGTTGCAACACAAAATAATATGGCAATTATTAAAATGGGAATCGTCTTTTCTTTCTGTGTATTTTGTTTTCTTGCACACTAAAAATGTTATGCTTTTTTTTTTTTAATTTCCAACACATCAAATTCAATGGGCGCACAAAAAATCGACCGTTGCTGTAGCTCACCAATAGTGCAAATTTCGAACCAAAATTCTTAGTTTGGATTTTCAAAAAAAATGCTTTCAATATTTGACGTATGGATGGCCTAACTCTATCCAAAAATAAGAAAAAAAAAAAAAAAAAATATATATATATATATATATATATTTATATATTTTCTTATTTTTGGATAGAGTTAGGCCATCCATACGTCAAATATTGAAAAATGCTTGATGCTCAACAATGGCTGAATCTGGTAGGATACCATCAGTTTGGCCAATAACTTTCCACTCAGCCAAGTCAGATTTTAAATCGCATTTTGTTGAGCTGGGTGGTGCTTGCAAGGCTACCGATCATTTGTTCGAGTTTCAGCTGATCCAGCAGGAATCGGCCGAAATTAAAGCCGTCAATGGGGACCCTAAGTATGTATTTGCCCTTTAAGTGCAAATCATGATTTTTCTAGCCTTCCTTTCAGTACTTGCATAAGTTTATGTGCTGATGCCTCTCATTTCTCTGAGACTTGTTTTATGCACTTTGTCTTGACAGAGTATATAGGATGTTTTAGAAATGTATTTCCCCTCAACCAAGTTCCTCCCCATAAGGAAACAAGCAAGTGAACTGAATAAACACAGTGCGGATAATATATCCTGTACACCTGGCTGGAAAAGGAAGTGTCTGGCCAGGCCGTCTCCCGAGGATAGCAACTTGAAAGTAAATAGATCTGCAATACTTTGGAGCTTATCTGGAATTCATCGCGTACGGTTTAATATGCGGGATGTGAGTTTTGTTTTATGCCGTCTGCAGTCACACAGTTTATTCAGTGATCTGACTCGGACGCTTTGGTAAAGGCCATCCCTCTATAAACCAAGGATCGCAAAGGTATGTTAATCTTGTTTAATATGAACTGTATGCATAGTAGTCACCAAGACAACACCGATCAGCTGACCAGCATAGAAAACATTAGCAAACCTAGATGGTGCTTTCACGGTGTTGTCACATGTCCTCCAGCTGATTATCACATGGAGACTTGCTCATATTTTGCTTACAGACTAAGAGTTGTTTGTATGAGAGACAACAAAAAGTCTATTGAAGAAGTGAAACGCTTCTTTCACTTCTTATTTCCAGTGTAGTATTTGCTAACGCTTAATAACTGGCTAAAATTATTAGAACGAGACTTGGCTTGCCTTACTAAATGACGTTTGCGGCAAATTAAGTTCTAGAATTTTTCTGAAGGACATTTAGCCCCTCGGAACTTAAGAATCGTGTTAGTCCTTTTCATTAAAGTGGTGTTGCCCAACTTGAGCCTCAATGCTACCTATCAAAGAAGAAAGTGAATACCTCTCCTGGAGTCCACATGGCCAGTGCCCCTCCATTGAACATCATGTGTTCACTTGCCTGATGAAGGGTCCCTGCATGGCTCCAAAACATTTCTATAAGTTTCTCATATGACCGCATAAATAAAGCTTTGGACCCTTTGAAGGAATCCTTGGTGTGCTGGTGACATTTATTCACCCTCCATTGAATAGAACTCGCCATCTGAAGTCTTCAGAAACTCGCGCTTCTGGGAGTGTTGTTGATCTGGTCCACCACAGCACTCAGTTGTCCCTCCAGTCAACCCCCCACTGCAAAACACATTAAAGAGAGATTACCGCACTTCCTGTTATAATGACTGGACAGAAATTTGGGAGGGGGATAGCTCACCAGCAGGAAAATAGCCATGAACATTTTGGCTTGATCCAGGCAAGGATTACAAAAACAATCAATGCAACTATATTTTTGTGAACAAATCCTTCAGTTTATAAATGCAGCTAGCATATGTATCTAACTCTTGAGATCTGCATTCTACTTTAACCTGCACTGTGAAAGGAAGGAATAGACAGCCCAAGGAGCCAGTCACTCTACCATGGTGCACATGTGCTGACAGAAGAAGAGAGCAGAGTTTGGGTGACTTCATGTGCTTCTGCTCCTTCGCTATCCAGTCAGCAGGCTGGTGATGTGCTCTTGATCAGGCTGTGCTGCTGCTACAGGAAAGGTCAAGGGACCCTGTCTGGGCTGTCTGACAGGGATGCTTGGTTCACAAGTCTGGATGCACAGAATCCGTTGATATGCTAGCTATATATGTATTTCCTTTACTTGTATGGCACTACAAGGTGGAGAGTAGCTGTCGACGTGGTCACCCTCAAACGATTCCTGTAACGTGTTTTTTGTAATATGCACTACCAGTCAAGTTTTAGATTACCCCGTGTTTCCAGTATTTATTAAAATGTTCAGTTTAATGCCTACCCTTTATACTATTTCAGGTTATTAACTGGATTTGACCTACTTAAAGCAGAACTTCACCCAAAAGGGGAAGGTCCGCTCGTTTACTTCCTCCCCATGCTCCCCTCCACTGCCGCAATTGCCACTTTTTGGGGAGGTTTTGACAGCTACCTGCTTCCAATTCTGGGCAAAATGCGGTGCGGAGATCTGAACTGGAAGTTCAGCCCCTCCTTCCCCCGCAGCTTTCTGGGATGCATCAGATTCCAGAAGACTATGGGACCAGTCACAAAGTGCAGCATGACTCATGCATGCACAGTGGGAAACCAGCTGTGAATCCACAAGGCTTCACTGCCTGTTTCTCTTACTTATGATGCCGGTGGTTGGACATGAAGCCGATTTGAAAAAACAGCTCGGCTGAGGAAATTGCTGGATCCCTGGAAAGGCAAGCGTCCTTATAGTAACCACTTCAGCCCCGGACCAATTGACAGCCTAAGGACCAGAGGTCTTTTTACAATTTCGCACTGCACTGCTTTAACTGGTAATTGCGCGGTCATGCAATGCTGTATCCAAACAAAATTTGCATCCTTTTTTTCCCACAAATAGAGCTTTCTTTTGATGGTATTTGATTGCCTCTGCGATTTGTACTTTTTGCAATATAAATGGAAAAAGACCGAAAATTTCGAGGAAAAATTGATATTTTCTACTTTTTGTTATAAGAAAAATTGAATAAACTCAATATTAGTCATACATTTAGGGCAACATTTATTCAGCCACATGTCTTTAGTAAAAAAAATGTCAATAAGCGTATATTTATTGGTTTGCGCAAAAGTTATAGCGTCTACAAACTAGAGTACATTTTCTGGAATTTGCACAGCTTTTAATTTATGACTGCCTATCTCATTTCTTGAGGTGCTAAGATGGCAGGGCAGTACAACCCCCCCCCCCCCCCCAAATGACCCCATTTTGGAAAGTAGACACCCCAAGGAAATTGCTGAGGGGCATGTTGAGCCCATTGAATTTTTTTTTTTTTTTGTCCCAAGTGATTGAATAATGACACACAAAAAAAAAGTTTACAAAAAGTTGTCACTAAATGATATATTGCTCACACATGCCATAGTTATATGTGGAATTGCACCCCAAAATATATTCTGCTGCTTCTCCTGAGTACGGGGATACCACATATGTGGGACTTTTTGGGAGTCTAGCCGCGTACGGCATCCCGAAAACCAATCACTGCCTTCAGGATTTCTAAGGGTGCAAATTTTTGATTTCACTCCTCACTACCTATCACAGTTTCGAAGGCCATAAAATGCTAAAATAGCACAAAAACCCCCCAAATGACCCCATTTTGGAAAGTAGACACCCCAAGCTATTTACTGAGAGGCATGTTGAGTCCATGAAATATATTATATTTTGCCACAAGTTGCAGGAATATAAAAAATTTTTTGTTTGCACAAAGTTGTCACTAAATTATATATTGCTCACACATGCTAAGGGCATAAGTGAAATTACGCCCCAAAATAAATTCTGCTGCTTCTCCCGAGTACGGGGATACCACATGTGGGGGACTTTTTGGGAGTCTAGCCACGTAATTGATATCACCCGCCGGGTGATCAGGGGGTTAAACCTTTATTGGGTAATAAATGGTGGGTGCCCTGATGCTATAAAAAGCAAACTAACCAGAGTCACCCGTAACACTTATACGGGGATCACTGGTGAAAGGGTTAACTAGGGGCAATCAGGGGGTTAAAATCTTTATTAGGTAGTATATGGGGGTCCCTGGCGCTATATAAAAACCTGACTGGGAACCTAAATAACTAACTGGCTAACCAGCGTCACCAGTGGCACTTATACGGTGATCGCTGGTGAAAGGGTTAACTAGGGGCAATCGGGGAGTTAAAACAATTATTGGGTAGTATATGGGGGTACCTAGCGCTATAAAAACCTGGCGGTGAACCTAAAAAAATAACTAGCTACCTAGCGGCACTAGTGACACTAATGCAGCGATCAGAAAAATTATCGCTTAGTGACACTGGCAAAGGGGGGTGAAAGGGTTAACTAGGGGCAATCAGGGGGTTAAAACCATTATTTGGTAGTATATTGGGGTACCTAGCACTATAAAAACCTGGCGGTGAACCTAAAAAAAAACTAGCTACTTAGCGGCGCAAGTGACACTAATACAGCGATTAGAAAAACGATTGCTTAGTGATACTGGCAAAAGGGAGTGAAAGGGTTAACTCTAGGGGCAATCAGGGGGTTAAACCTTTATTGGGGGGTGGTAGGGGGCTACCGTGGACCTAACACTAACTGCCCTGACAGTTTTTACTTTTACAACTGACACTGAATGCAGTGATCAGAAAATAAATGATCACTGCAATCAGTGACACTGTGACTGGGAGGGGGGGGATCGGGGGGGGGGGGGTTGTGTGCCTATGTGTGCCTAAATGTCAGTGTAGTGTTGGTGCACACTTACTTTCTCTCTTCTCCTCGCAGTCCGGTCAAAAAGACCGCCCCGAGGAGAATGACATCACTTCCTCCCTGCCTGTGTTTACTAAACACAGCGGGGGAAGCTTCTCATTCGCCAGGAGCGATCGAGAGGGGATGGCCAGAAACCAAAGGCCATCCCCTCATCTCGGATCGCTCCTGCAGTGAAACGGACTGCCGCATCCAGCGGGAGTGGGTCCAATCGGACCCCTCACCCGCTGGAAGGCAAGCACGTACATGTACATGTACATGCCATTCTGATGACGTACATTGGCATGCGGCGGTCCTTAAGTCAAGGTTAAGTCAGCAGCTACAGTATTTGTAGCTGCTGACTTAATTTTTTGGGGAGACTGGAGCTTCTCTTTAATGTATACCCAGCTAAAACATTCCTTTTTTATTTCTTTTATGTTTAGTTTTGGATACAGTAGGGAAGGTTTGGAACCACCATCTAATTTTTTGCCTTACAGGGCACCGTGAGAGATTTTTCCTCATGTCCTGCTGGTGATGTTTTCTCAGACGGGAAGTAAGGCAAATGCTCCCAACAACCAAACCAAAATAAAAATGCTTTTCTATTACAATAGGGAGGCTAGAAGTCCTGTTGGATTTTTATTTCTGTATTTGTGTTGCTGTTGCAGATTTTTCTTCACGTCCAGATTTGTGAAAGTGCTGTCAGCAGGATAGAAAGTCATGAAAAGCTCTTACAGATGGATCACAGTAAAGACCCAGAAGTACTTCCAATCCTTCCCCCACTACATCTAAAATGTAAAGAACTATAGGCAAAACTCACCATCTGTCTTCCATTTTGGACATTTCACTTCCTTTTCTGTAGCCAATTGCAAAACAAGGGAATTCACAGGTCACCAGAACTTGTCCCCCATTAAAAGATTTCCCCTCTTACTTTACTGGGGACAACCAAAAATGTTGTCCTTTTTTTTTTTTTTTTTTCTTGTTAATTTTATTGGCCATGATAATGGTAAACCGGGCGAATCTCCTTAATTGGGGCACAGACAGCAATAAAAACTGACAAGTGTTCTTTAATCCTCAAAGAACAGTATCATTGATGAGAGTCAGCACAGGAGGAGAGGATAGGAAGTTATCAGATCATAAGATCTCCAGCAAGATAAACGGGTAATATATTTAATGGCCCAAAAGGGACCCAAAATGAGTTTTAGGCCTCATGCACACAACGTTTTTTTACAGCTGCTGTTTTTGGCTTCAGATGTTTTTTTTTCTGCAGTCAAACTCCCCAGCATGTTATCCTTTTTGTCCATGCACACTTAGGCTGTTATCAGCAATTTTCGTCAGGGACGTTTTTCTAGCTGGGGAAAAAACCCCCAGAACTAGTGGGTTTTGAGAGGGCATTTTTATGGCTGTAAAATTCTTAAAAACTTGGCTATTCTGCGTTTATCAGTGTTTTTTTGAGCTATAAGCTTTTATGGGAGTATAGTTTTGCTAAAAAAAAAAAAACGCTACTACAAAAATGGTAAAAAAAAAAAAAAAAAAGGGGGGGGTCTGCCCTGGGTGCTGCACATTGCGGGGTCGTCGTCCCGGCATGCCCCAGTCTTCCTCTCCCTCCTTGTCACACAGAGTGGCGATCTCCCTGTGTCACGGGTTGCTGTAACAAAGTCCCACCTCCTGTGAGAGGCAGCAAATCGTAGGAGGCGGGACTTTGTTACTGCGGCCGCCCAGCCCCGGGCAATTCAAATCCAGCTCCATGACACAGCGGGAGAACGCTGCTCTGGGCACTGGCGCAAGGCTGCGTCTGATGGACACCGATGAGGCTGCATTGATCTCCTCTCATATCTGCAGTCTGACCATCTCCTGTATCAGGTCTGCTAGAATTGCACCGAATAGAAATTTTGCTAATAATATTTAGCAATGTTTAAATAAGAGATTGCAGACATGATACAAGAGATGGTTAGAGACTGCAGACTGGATTTTTTTTTTAAGCTTTTCTTGCACTAAAGGTGCCAATAACGGGCAACTATAAATTTTAGTTTAGTTTAAATTTATGATATTAAAAAGTTTTAATATAATGAATGCAATTATATATAAATGCCCTTTCGGTACCAAAATTTCTATTCTGTGCACCTCAGTGAAGGAGAAAAATTATCTGTTTGCAAAATTTTATAACAAACTAAAAGTTTCTGTTTTTATTTTTTTGCAAAAAAACAAAACAAAAAAATGCAGTGGTGATTAAATACCACCAAAAGAAAGCTCCATTTGTGTGAAAGGAATGATAAACATTTTAATTTGTGTACAGTGTTACACGACCGCACAATTGTCTTTCAAAGTGTGACGGCGCTGAGAATTGGCCTGGGCAGGAAGGGTGTGAAAGTGCCGTGTAGGAAAGTGGTTAAGTGAGTATAATTAATACATTTTATTTTTAGGCAGTCGCCAAATTTCACCTTGATCCAATTTTGTAAATGAGGGTAATGTTTATTCAACACTTTGGGTAAGAGCTTCTTCACACCAGATGGGGACATTGTGCTCTGGTGGTGGCATGCACCGTATGGGGAGGAGATGCAATACATTATAACGCATTGCGTTGTTTGCTTTTTTGTATTGTTTAAAGCGGGAGTCCGCCGGGACTCCGCTTTTTTTTTTTTTTTTTTTAAAAGCCAGCAGCTACAAATACTGCAGCTGCTGACTTTTAAAATAGTGGCACTTACCTGTCCAGCGCGCCCGCGATGTCGGCACCCGAAGCCGATCTCTAGATCGTCTCTCGGGTCCTGCCGCCGCCATCTTGGGTATGGGAATCAGGAAATGGAGCCTTTCGGCTTCATTTCCCGGTTCCCTACTGTGCATGCGCGAGTCGCGCTGCGCAATAAGGACGGTCCTCGCTGCCTCTGAGATCTGTGTGTTTCCCAGCAGGCAGCGGGGCACTTGCGGAAAGGGGCGTAATCTACGCCTCTTTCCGCAGAGAGCTATCCCGGAAGTGGGTGCAGATACCTGTACTGTACAGGTATCTGCACCCCCCTCCCCCCTGAAAGGTGCCAATTGTGGCGCCGGAGGGGGGGAGGGTTCCGATGAGCGGAAGGTCCACTTTAGGGTGGACCTCCGCTTTAAGTTTAACTGAAGTGGCGCAATATGGCATTTCATTCAACTCTATGCACCGCAGTGCGTTGATACACTGATGCATTGACATGCAGACATGTTGTGTGTTTTTATTTTTTATTTTATTTTTTTACGCAGTGCATGCCATGTATGATGTAAACCAGACACATTGAGAACACGAGAACGATTTCAGTTTTTTTTTTTTTTTTTTTTTGCCTTTTGTAATTCAACCACAGCTCAACAGACAATGGTTACAAAAAAGTGAATACAACTAAAATCTAAAAAAAATAAATAAAACTTTTCAGTAAAACTGGAATGTATTCTAAAACTATTTTAACTGGTAGTGTAAAAAAAATATTGGCTTGGAATAATGGTGACCATAAAAAAAAATGTTGGTAAATGAGCAAACCATACAGATCATTCAAAAATAACCTTTTTTTTTCTTGGTGGAAGAGGTGAGCTTTTCTGTCTGCTTAGATTCTGCTGGGAGTACATGGATCAAAGGTGATTCAAAGGACACGTGAGTAGGATATCTGTGGATGCCACAATGTGGTTGTAGAAGGAGTCTTGTAAATAACAGGTTTGCTGGCTGCCTTCATACCTGTGAACATGTAATTCTAGTTTACAAAAGTGAGACATTACATCAACCGGGTTACAGCATTGCCAGAATTCTCCTTAACCTCATAAACCTGACAATAACATCCCAATTCACGCTCTGACCTGCTGACTATCAATAAAGTTGGATGTAATTTGAAGCGAAACTTGGTCTCCTATGACAAAGCCAGCCTTTGGATAAATGCATGTAAAAGAAATATAATTACAAATATGACATGCCCTAGCATTAATGGAACAAGTTCAGCCGGTATCTGTTAAATCACCAAGCTTGGTTTCACTTGTTTACTAAAAATATGCGGTCACGGGATGTACCAGGATGATCTGATCTTGGCAAGGTTTGTTAAAATTGTCTAGACCAATGCCTCCCAGACAAATAAATGCATTTAAGGGGTATGGGGCTCATGGCCTGGCACATGGGCCCTTCATCGATCTTAATGTGTGCTTTTTCATGTTTATGTAAAAAAAAAAGTATACATATTATGTATGTATATATGTGTGTGTGTGTGTGTATGCATATGTATGTATGTATGTGTGTGTGTGTGTATATATATATATATATATATATATATATATATATATATATATATATATATATATATATATATATATATATATATATATATATATAATATAGTGTATGTATTATATTGTGATTACTTAAGCGACATTGATTTGTCCGTTAACATGAGCAGACGATAATATACCATCTGGTTTTCTGTGTTCATTTTCTGCAATAGAATAATTGATTTATTCATAACCATTAATATAAAATTATAATGCTCAAATTTATTTATATATATATATATATATATATATATATATATATTTATATTTCGTACCTTCCAGTAGCCTTTCATCACACTTTAAAGAAAGATTTGGCCACCCAAGCCACACCCTTCCTTGACCATGTAAGGACATGTGCCTTTTTTTGAAGTGGCCCTTCAGTCATTTTATTCAAATTTCCATCTATTAAATCTTCTGCCCTTTTTTTAACTTGGTAGATAGTAAATATTTTTTTTTCTGCCATTAAATACCTTATACAGCCCACTTCCTGGTTCTTGTCTGGTAAAAAGCCTAGGCTTATGACATGCTCGGCTCTCTCACACTCCATCAGTTTGCCAGGAAGGGAGGGGGGATAAGAGGGCCAATGAGAGCTGCAGAGCTGGAGGTGTTTTTGTGTAAATCCAGGAAGTTAACAGGCAGCAGCTTTAGCTGCCTACAGTTAAAATGGATGCAGCCAGTCTCAATGGAGGGAGATTTCTACAGTATATTCGGCAAATACAGAATATATGAAATAATATGCAGTAAGTACAATAAGTGGTTGGAGGGAGGCTTCAGAATGACAAAGATGGTTTTTATGAGAAATCATATGAGCAGACTGCAGTTCCTCTTTAAATGGCATGCCTATTTTAGGATTCTGTTAGGGCTGAAGCTTTCTGAAAGCCTGCTGAAGCCCGTTCGGACCTATCCAACATACACACCCACATTTGTTGTCTATATGACTCTGATGCCGTTTTGCAACACACATACTGTGTACAGAAGGAAGGAGGTCAGCTCATTGGTTCAAAGCCAGGATAGGCAACCTTCGCACTCCAACTGTGGTGAAACTGCAAATCCCTTTATGCTTCTTGGAATCAGGCCTATAGCTGTCAGGATTTGTAGTTCCACAGCTGCTGGACTGCCAAGGTTGCCTACCCCTGGTTCAGAATGCGAAGATGTTGATTGAATGAGCAGAACAGGTGTGTGTGTGTGTGTGTGTGTGTGTGTGTGTGTGTGTGTTTTTTTTTTGTTTTTTTTTTATTATACGAAGAAGATATAAATTAAAACCCTTCTTTTATTACTGCCCATGTACTAGCTAGTCTTTGTCTTTTGGACAATATTCACTGGGACAGAAAGTGATGAGAAAACCAAAATGTTAGTGTTATGAACAAAGCACAAGGTGAAGGTGAATCTTTCCAAAGTGAACAGATGTTTTTGTGACAACTTTGGTGTGGTCCAAATTCTGGTTTGGTCCAAACCCAGAATGAAGCTTTCACTCCTGATATTGACCTAATATGGTCGCTTTAGGTTATTTACATTGTTCTAAATTACAACGTGGCCACATTTTGGTCAATAATTTCACAAGCATCCTACCTGCAGCTGCGGGGTGTCCTGGTCAAAATTGTTTTGGAGTGACAGCGTTGTTCTGTTTGAGCGCACCCCTGTGTGGAAGGGGTATTTGCTTCACACTATAGAGACAATGTTGTGTCTCAAGAACAGGCGAGGGGAAGTCTCAATTTGACACAGGATGAAAAAATTAGGATTACGCTTCTTAATCCCTTTTTTTTTTTTTTTTTTTTTTTTTCTTAAGGTTTCCCATTTCTGAAACAAGAAAATGTTTGGGCTATAAATTATAGATAAATTAGACACATGTTGTAAGTGGGTGTCATCTGTACTGTTGAAGTTAAATTGCAGGCACAAAAACAATACATTTTATTAAATTTATTCCCCCTATAGGCAGAAAGTCTCTTAAAAAAAAAAAAAAAAAAAAATGCACCAAATGTCTTTGAAAACCTGGATATTGGCTTGTAAATGCTAGCAAAATAACAGGTACATCATCACTGTGTTGTACATAGCCTGTGCAGAGAGCATGACTTTAGGACCCAGCAGCTTCCACCCACCACATGTGTCCTACAGAAAATTACAGGAGTGTGCAGAGAAAAGACCCGTCGCCCTACTCAAGGAGGGAGAGCAGCAGTGACTGGTCTTTATTAGGCCTCGTGCACACGGACGTTTTTACAGCCGCTTTTTTGAGCTTTTTTTGCAGCTTAAAAACGGCTGTCCATGTTAGTCTATGGCTTCATGCCCACCTAGGCGTTTTTGAGCTGCAAATGGCATAGGCGTTTTTAAGCTGTAAAAAAAACCCAGGACCAGTGCGTTCCGTGGCGTGGAGCTAGAGCTGTAAAAACGCGAATCGCGGAAAAACGCGCATAAACGCGTAACATATTTTCTTTGTTTTCTGAGTGCTAAAGCCAAGAGATGTGTTTCTTTAAAAACGCTACTTAACGAAAAAAAACCCCGCAAAAACGCCAATGAAAAACGCGGTAAAAATCGTGTTTTTAACAACGATTTTTCCAGGCGTCGGAGCTAGCTTTGCAGCTAGTTTTTTAAAACGTCCGTGTGCATGAGCACTTACATGAAGTTCTTGCACTGAGGCATGCTGGATTACTGCACAGATCTGGAAGAAATGCACCCCGAGATTCATGAAAAAATACACATGCCTCTTGTATTTAGACTATATTTATTTGTTTATCTTGGGTTTTTAAGTTTCCATAGATGTGCATGTCTGGTAGCGTAAAACCCTGCAAAAAATATATACATTTTTTTTATACTCAGTGGAGAAGTTGTGTGTGTGTGTGTGTGTGTGTGTGTGTGTGTGTGTGTGTTTTTTTTTTATTTGTTTTTTTTTTTTTCTGGTCATGGTTTGCCTAAAATCAGTGGTTGACTGCCTCTGTTTGCTTCTGGAGGAAGCTTACGGAAAATAGACTATGAGGGTCAACCACTGATTTTATGAATATTTATTTATCAGACCCCAGCCAATCCCTGGGACAAGGGTGCCCAGAAGATGGCTAGAGAGGTGATAAATGTTTTGGAGCCCTTCTCAGTGTTCTTGTCTTGGGGCTGCTGCTTTGGGATGCTGCCTGTGTACTGAAGTTGCTGTTTGGGCCTCAGCAGGTAATGGGCTGAGGGCCTGGAGAAGTTATGCTAAAAGGAGTTTTGCATCATCTTGGAGTCTGGTTTGTGGAAAGATCCTATGAAATTGTGAAAAAGACCTGGTTTTGGACTTTTTGGGTGTGCATGTGCTAGAGGGAATAGAGTGCCATAGGTTACTGGATGGGACTGGGTCTGCTCCTACAGAGACCTAGAATTACTGGTCATTTCCTATTACCTCAGTGAAGGCTGTTCAAGAGGATTTTCCAAGAAGTTTGTTCCCTTTGTTGATTTCTACTATAATTTTGAGTACCCTGAACCCCTAAATCCCCCTCCTGTTCAAGTTTGTGCAATTAAAATTCACAAAAAGACATCCCGTGGACTGAGCTTGTGTTTTGTTGATATGCGTGGAATTGAGACTGTTGCAGGCAGCCTCTTGTACTAGCAAGAGACACCTGGGCATCATTCTCAGTGCCCCCTTTGAGGGTGAATGCTACTGGATCAGTTGCGTCTATCTAAGCAGGTGAGAGTACATCCATAGGTGGGATGAAGGGCACTGTGGTGGTAAGTCAAGATTCCTATAATGTATGGGACTCCACTATTCATGGAAATTGGACACTTCTTATTTTATGGACTTTAATGAAAGACGGACTTACTCTGTTTGTTTGATTATATTCTCGTTTGTGTTATTTTTGAGATTGATGGTCACGTATTTGATTTATGCACTTTATTTATGGATAGCGCTGCACTCTTGTGAGTATGATTCATTCTTTTTTTTTTCGTTCAACCAGGGAAGGCTATGGTAGTCTGAGAGCAGGGAAGCTTCCACACCATCAGAATTCACTAATTCGTGCCCCAGACTAGCTTAGAGGTCGACCGATAGGGGTTTTTCTCTGGCCGATGCCGATGGCCGATATATGATGCCGATTTTATTTATTTATTTTTTATTTTTATTTTTTGGGCCGATATGTTAGGCCAATTTTTTTCCCCCCCTTCATCTCATAAAATCTACGTTAGACACCTTTCCCACTGGGGCATTTTTCAGGAGCTTTTGGGCTAAAAATAGTGCCTGTATAATGCCTTCAAAATGGCTCCCCTGCAGTCTGTGTGAAAGACCGAGTGCTTTCATACTGAAGCGATGCGCTGGCAGGATGTTAAAAAAAAAAAAAAATCCTGCAAGCAGCACCTTTTTGGAGCAGTGTAAACCACTCCTCTACCACATCTTGAAATGAATGGGCACCACTGCTGAAGCGCATGCAATGCGATTTGGCAGCAGCGCTTCACAAGTGCATTTAACCCCTTCCTTGGCCACTAGCTAGGTTATAAGTGCCCCACTAGCAGCTGAATAGTGCCGCTAAAATGACGTTAAAGCGCCGCTAAAACTAGCAGCGTTTTACCGTCAACGCCAGCCCGCTCCAGTGTGAAAGCAGCCTTCAGTAATAAGTGATCCAGAAAACGTTTTTACATTTAAACATTAAACAAAACCTCTAATCAGTTCACTTGTATGTATAATTTGGATTAAAAAAAACAACTATATATTAAATACACAAAAACAGGTACTGAAAACTTTTGTACGAAAAAAAGGGCTAACTTTACTGTTTTATTTAAAAAAAATATTTAAATCTGTGTATTTTTTCCATAAAAATTGCGTTTGAAAGACCTCTGCGCAAATACCACATCACATAAAATATTGCAACAACCGCTATTTTATTCCCTAGGGTCTCTGCTAAAAAAATATATAACTTTTGGGGATTCTAAGTGATTTTTAGCAGAAAATACAGGATTTTTACTTGTAAGCAACAAGTGTCAGAAAAGATTGTCTTTAAATGTTTAAACTGAGAACTCTACACAGGGAGTGCAGTCCATTGAAGAAACAACATTGTATCTCTTTGATCTTTTCTTGGCAGACTGCCCAGAGAGGAGGAAAGTCCTTCACTGATTAACTTCAGGCAATTTACATGAACTTCTATTACAGAAGTCTTTTGCAAGTCGTGCTGAACATGTAATCGGCCTTTTTATAAGCAAAATCGGCCCATGCCGATTAATTAAAAAATGCCAAATATCGGCTGATATATCGGTCGACCTCTAGACTAGCTGAACATTTTTCAACAGGCTGATTGTACGAGGAACCTGTACAAACAACCTGCATATAGATTGAAATTTAGCTGGTCCCTGCTGAACCAGCTGAATTTCAATCCATAAATGGTCGGATTAATATAAAATACATTTTAGTGAACACAGATCTGGAACCCTAATCTCAGATATATGTATCTGGTAAATGTTTTTTTTAACTCGCCAAGATCTACAAAAAGTGAATTTCTTTTTTAAGATGGATGGATCATTCAACAGATCAGTTGCGTCCCTCATGTATGGCCTGATTATTAGCACGTCTTTTGAATCCAGAGCCGTGCTTTCAATTAAAATCCACCATCTGCCATTTATGGGCTGGTTCACACTGCAGAATTGGTTGGTTTATCTCAAGCTGCTGTATACAGGTTTGACGGCTGATAATCCCGGAGTGCTGAGCTTGTTTCCAGTGTGACCTTTCTGAGGTGTGTGCAGATAACATTGTGAGTTGGCTGTCAGAGCGGTTTCTTGACAGACTGTGCTTGAGGTGTCTGGCAGCTAGTCCAACCTTTAAACAAGATGGGACTAGCAGGATCTGTGCAGGTCTGAGCTCTCTCTGCTCTATCAAAGCATTCCAGGTCTGCTTTGACTTCCTTATTTTCCTTCACAAAATATTTCAGATATGTATTTACACTATGCATGATTGGGATCGTTTTTTGTTTCAATGTTTTTTGTTTTTTTTTTAGCCAGAAAAAAAAAGCTTCCAGTGAAAAACGTGATCTTTACAGGCAATGCACTAGATCTGATTCTCTAAGGGTGTTCTTGTGCATTGCAATAAAGTTGGCCATTCGAGGGCTGAACGAAAAAAAGATTTCCCCCCCCCCCCATCCACATATTCGAGATGAATGTGGGAATTCTCCTCGCCGTGTCAATGTATTCCAACAGTGGAGGAGTCCGCTGATTGAACTAAACTCTTCCAACAAGCCCATTCATGAACAGGACCATCCATAGACGGTTTCGAAATTTGGCCGGTCCAAGCTGAAGCGGTTGACTATTGGTCCATCTATGGACAGCTTTAACATTGTCAATGACTTCTCAAGCTTGTTTTTGCTCTTTCAAAAATTGATGCAAATCGCTGAATGTGTTTAAAGCTGAAATCCAGTTATTATGACCTAATTGCATACTTTTATTGGCCCAGGTTGGACCAATGTAATTCTTCATATATGATGGAATGCGCTTCATATACCTCAAGGAGCGCTGTGAAAGCGGGCATCACTGTAGTAGTTGGCTCTAAAGTGATCACTCTGCTCTCCTGGGTTATCTTCAGGCAGCTGCCCCTTTGCACACTGGTCACAGGGAGTTTCCCACTCAGCACCACCTCTATTTACAGAATATCACATTCTGTGAATGGCAACAGTGCCGAGTGAGCCACCCCCCACAACTCCCTTACCTTCTGGTCAGAGTGCAAAGTGGGTAGCCTCTTGGCACGGACCAGGAAGATGGCAGCAATCGCTGTAGTAGTCCTATGATTGTCCGCTTCATCAGTGGACTCTTTTTTTTGAGATATGCATGTGAATACCATATCGCATCCTCATTGCCTGTCGCACACCTCTTAAAAGGTGTGGCCATTTAGCTGTACGTCCAAACCTAGCCTAAAAGAAAACCTCTGTTCTAGTATGTGAGTGTTAAAGGAATGGTTTACCTTTTGCAACATGTTACGCCAGTATTTGGGCACCAACCCCCCACTTGCCCTAAGCCCCCCTCTGAGACAGTGTGCCAGGGTTCCTTGCCCCTGAAGCTACTGTCCCATTTGACATTGTGCAGCTAGGTGGGGCTCCACCAACACAGCTGCATCGTTCATTCAATGGGACCTGTAAATGATTAAACTAGAAGTTCCATCTGACTTGTAGTTCTCTGTAGGCAATGCTTTCACACTTTTTTTTTTTTTAACAGGTTATCAGTTTAGAGTTGCAGAGGACGACTAGTGCTAGCATTATTGCTCTCGCTGTAACATTTGTGGCAATGCCTCGTGTGGTACAAACCCTGTTTACATACTGTATGCGTGCGCGACCTACGTATGTGTTGTGATGCTTTCCAAAAAAAAGACCTGGTCTCTCCTCACCTCTATGGCCAGCCAAAGGAAAAGCAGCAGCACACTGATCTTCCCAGTGAATGTCTGTGCAGGGGGGGGGGGGGGTAAATGTCAGGACAAGTCTGTTCATTGGAGGACAGCTGGCTCAGTTCTTGGCATAGCTGGAGAACTGACCACAGTGTGCTCTTCTGCCTAGTGTGGTCAGTTTTTGATGGGAATGAAAAGGGACTAGCAGGAACACCAGGTATTTCACATTAAGGCAGCAATACAAAGAGAATGGCATACTTTTTCATAGTAGTACATGTTTACAGCAGCCCCATATCAGGAATATGAAATGTTGAGTTGACACACTCTTTAAGCAAGCTGTGCCCAGGCCTCCCTCTGCCCAGCCCAGAAATGTAAAGTCATCACTATGACCTGAATTTATTTCTGGCTTATAAGTAGACAGGCATTGCCTGTTTTGCAAAGATGGTCTCCTTTAGAGCAGCTGTATAGGATGCCCAAACCTACGTTCACTGTCAACTCCTATAATGAAGAAACTCCATCCCTACTCCAAGGCGATTCCTGACAGCCGCAGAATCCGACAAACCCAGCTATCCAGTGGAGAAATTTTACTTCTGCTGCCATCAGCTTACTAGTTCCATTCATTACTTCTAGCCCATGTTTTTATTTGACAGTAGGGTCCTATGGTGCGTGGTTACTTAATGATTTCAATCTCAGCCTGTTAACATTTGAGTTTGCTGGCAGTGTGTTTGCTGATCATCACTGGTGTTCATCCCTAAATTGTGTCTGAAGTTTATGATTTGTCTTGTTTGTGAGTTTATAATTTTTTGACGTGTTCATAATTGGTTTGTCATCAGAGATGATTAGATATCCCAAAAGATTTGGTTACAGTAGAATGAATGTTGTATTGAATGATCTATGGACCCCAAGATCTAAAGCCCTATTTAATCTGTCAAGATGAATTGTTCCTTTTAAAAGAAATCTAGCAAGGTCCTTAGCAAAAATACATTTTGTTACTCTTCGTTAAGTCAAAAGATTGGAGAAATGGTAAAACCACAGGCCATATTTTTGTGCGCTCTGTCCATACTTGAGAAAGCCACCTTCTTGAGAAATCTGAAAACAAGGTCAATTCCCAGTGGGGTCACTTGTTCTGGTGAAACCTGTCTAAGCCCAGGCATGTACTGGCCATCGGGACTACCGGGAGTTTCCCGGTGGGCCGATGGCTCAGTGGGCCACTCTGATGTAAGGGAGCTGCTGATGGGCCACTCTGATGTAAGGGGGTGCTGATGGGACACTCTGATGTAAAGGGGCTGCTGATGGGACACTGATGTAAGGGGGTGCTGATGGGACACTGATGTAAGGGGGTGCTGATGGGACACTCTGATATAAGGGGGTTCTGATGGGACACTCTGATGTAAGGGGGCTGCTGATGGGACACTCTGATGTAAGGGGGCTGCTCATGGGACACTCTGATGTAAGGGGGTGCTGATGGGACACTCAAAATGTAAGTGGGCCGATCTGGATGAAGTCCAGGGCCAAATTTCTGTCCCAGTCCAGCCCTGTCTAAGCCCCTGTACACACGGTTGGAGATTTCGACAACCAAATCCGTCGGATTTTCTCCGTCGGATCTTGTCCGAAACTGTTGCATACACACGGTCGGACTTAGTTGTCGAAAAATCCGATCTTTCAGAACGTAATGACGTAATTTCGTTATGATGGGACTACATTCAGGCTAGTAGCCAATAGCTTTGATGTAGGAATTTGATCTGAGCATGCGTGGCACTTAGTCCGATCAAAATTCGCTACACATGATCGGAGTATGTCCGACCGGCCCAGTTGGTCGGGAAATATTTCCAACATGTTGGAAAATTGGGTCCGATGGATATTCCGACGGAATCAGTCCGATGCATACCACACACAGTCGGATTATCCGACGACACGGTCCGATAGGACACATTCCGACGGATTCTCCGACTGTGTGTACAAGGGCTAAGGAGGAGTTTCTCCCCACTCTGGAAAGACTTCCTCCTCTTTCCTGTGGCATCTCTGGTACTGGAGGTGATTCAAAATTCCCCACAGTTGGGTATTCTATATACCAGTGTTCCTTAACCTTTTTTTTTTTTTTTTAGTCAAGGCACCCTTTAAAATTATGCACAATCTCAAGGCACCCCAATCTAAAATGTAAAAACTGAACTAAGCAGAATCCACACATGGGGGCAACCCAACATTAGAGGTGATTTCTTTTACTGACTAGTATTCCTGTGGTTCTATTCTCCCTAATTTTTCTCTCCTCTCTCCACCAACATGACCCTGGTGCCGAGGAGCAGGGGAGGCACAAACAAGGATACTGTGCAGGTGCCTGACATCCTGCTTGTTAAATGATCTCATTAATTGTGAGGATGCGAGTGGCTGACCTGCGTGGTGACCAAGGTAGAAATCATGCACAATAGAAACCTGTAGCTTTTTGTAACAAAAAAAAAAAGACTGGCTTCTTGACAATTCTTGGGTAATTTTTTGCAATTTTTTAAGCATTTTGCCAAGGCACCCCTATAGAACCCATAAGGCATCCCAGGGTGCTGTGGCACCCTGGTTGAAAAAGGTCATTATATATACTATTGCTTTGAATTTAAAATATGTCAGGACCATATTAATATATATTTATAGAGCAGTGAATGTGACATTCACCAAACCGTCACTGTAGAGGTATCTTCTTGCTGCATTTGTTTAAATCCCAGTCTGAGTCACCAAGTGTGGTGAATGTCCTTCACTGTCTTAGAAATATACTTCAAAATGTATTTTTGAATGCAGTTCATATATCCTGATTAGGCCGATACTCGCTGACAGGAAGACTTGATGATCTACCACAGTGCTCCACAGCATTGTCAGTGTGGCAGCAGGCAGGTGGAACGTGTAACATGTTCCCAAAGGTAAATTTATCATTAAAGCTTGACATACACTAGTAGAATTTTGTTTGAAGTTTTAATTTTAAGAAGGTTCCTTTTTGATTTTTGATTTTTTTTTTTTGGAATTTTTTTGGTTAATGGGGTTAAATTGATGTTCATTTATAACCACAGTAGGAAACGTTTAGAAGCAGGATGGATATCTTTTTCTCGAGCAGACCAACTAATTTCTAACAATGTCATTTTCGAGAGAGTTTATTCGCTCTAAAATCTTGTTGAAAGTAAGCATTCCTTGAAGTACTTTCGGGAGACATTTGTCATGTCATTGAATGTACCGATGAGAATGTTTATAAGAAAATCTACTATGTGTATGGCCAGCTTTAGAAGAAAACATCAC
>NW_027507791.1:70405505-70418005 GCF_037356315.1 Lithobates pipiens | reverse complement strand
TGTACCTGCTGATGTGTTATTAAATGGTTTTTTACACATCGCCATTCCAAAATGTGTTCCCTCTTCCTCAAAGTTCTTGATTTACCTATCGCTATATATCTATATCTCTATCTCTATATATTATAATATATATATATATATATATATATATATATATATATAGTGTGTGTGTGTATATACATAGTATAATGATCACACATGAACATTTTTGCATGTAAAGTAAATGTTTTGGGATTTTCTTTCTTTACATAATTATAGGGACTAAAAGTCTTGAATCTAAAACGTATATATTAATCTGCTGCATTCTCCTTTTGAGCTGCCAGGTGGAATGTTTGGGCTCCTTTGTACATTGGACATACTATGCTTTCAATATAAAGGTAGCTGTTTACAGCCCTCAATAACTCAAAGGAAAATATATACACATAAGTAACATACCATTCCGTCCATTGGATGGCTAAAGCCAGAGTTTTGATTACATACGCCACAGCCTCAAAGCAGACAACATGTTCTGAACTGTCTTTTAGCTATAAATTGGTTTGTTAAAGATTGTATGAAGTTTAATAAAAAAGTAAAAATGACACTTAAAGAAATCAAGTTATTTTACGCTTAATGAGGCTTCCAGGGCATAGTGCGGGCTTCTCTGGAGCTACATCAATTCACACTAGCCAAAATGGAAATGACTGACTCATACACAGTTTAACTTTTTTTTTAATAAAAGTGAACTTTAACTGATTAGACCTATAATACATGGATGATAAAAACTGGTCTACTTGTAATATGCGAAAATGTAAGCTGTAAACCCATAGATGATACCATCTTATTTTGGTGTGATGCATTGATGTGCCCATACATTTGAGCTCCTGTTGAAATAATAAAAGTAACCTAAAACCTTTCCCTTTCAATGCACTTAGGAGACATAGAATATTTGTCTTCCGCTCCTCCCAGGGCCTCCTGCTCTTTAGCTCCCTTGTTACCTCCTCCCATGCTCTCCTTCAGGACTTCTCCAGAGCCTCTCCCATCCTCTGAAACGGTATGTCCGATCAGCCCCTAACCTGTCCACCTTTTGAGATCCCTGAAAACTCACTTATTCAGGGAAGCCTATCCCTTCCCCACATCTATTACCTTTTGTACCACCACACCTTCCCTTTTAGAATGTAAGCTCTATGAGTAGGGTCCTCCTGTCCCTTCTGTATTAAACTGTACTGTAATTGTTCTGCTCCCCCTCTACATTTTAAAGCGCTGCGTAAACTGTTGGCGCTCTATAAATTGTGTATAATAATATAATATTTTGTCTACCGTCTTTGTTTTTCGTTGCTTGTGTACAACGGGCTGCCATCACTGCAAAATTCTTCATTACGTTGGTGTTCTGAGACTTCTTATTCCCCTTCTAGTGATTACCATCATCCGTCACCACCCATCAATCACACTAAAAAACACTGCTACAATATATGTCTTAAGATGCATTGCGATGAAACATTGATGAAAAGTCTAGCAAGCGGAAACATTTGCAGTTTTATCAAGCATTTCAGAAAATTATTCAAACAGGGATATTCCCAGAAGCATATATGTCACTGTCCTGAGAATCACTGACCATAGGCAGTTTATTATTTATTTTTTTTAATGGATGTTCATCCTCTCGTGCTCAAATTATAATTTTTATTTTTTTTTTTGTGTCCTGTTTGGATCTCAATGTTGCTCATCTCTTGCAGCATTTCTCAATTACTTTTTCTGGCATCGGTTGCACATTATTCCTCTGGACTGGCATGGTGATGGTTACAGCCGTGCACCCTGCCTATACAGTGTGTGCAGCACGGCCTGTAGCCTCCATCAGAGGAACATGTGATGGTGACTTTGTAAGAGTACAATTCAAAAGGCAGTACCTTAACATGGATCTTAAAAGATAAGTTCACCTTTTTAAAGCAGTAGTAATTTGTCTTTTTTTATTTTTTCAAACTTGAAAGGCAAAGTTTTAATGTGCTCTATGCATTGTATCATAGAACACCATGTGAAACGTACCTTAAAACGAAGCCCTCCAGCATTGTGCGGTCACCACTGACATGACTTCCATCTACACCTGGTCTTTCTTCCAGGTTGGCGGGTGCCAGTCCTTTGGACGAGCTGCAATGATGTCTCTCCCACGCTTGCACATGGGAGCCGCTTTTTACGCACATGGCTTTGGAGAACGGCACAGTATGTCGCTCCTTCAGAGGGCATGCACCAGTGATGTCACCAGCAGGTTCACAATTAAATATCCCCTAAAAGGTGCATGTTTTAGCAGATGCTTACTGTACCTCTAGGTAAGCGTGTTCATTTTTGTTTTATTAAGAACCTGTAAAGCAATAGCAAATCACGAGTGCACACTTAGGCTCCTGCAGACTACCAGTGTGGCCCTCTGCCCGTTCCTCTTACGGGCAGAAAGTTACTGAGTGACAGGAAGAATCAATTGACTACCTAGAGCGCTCATCTGCACCCTAGTAGTTTATTGAAACTACAAGTTGTCAGCCGCAAAGGCTGATGGTAGTTGTAGTTCCCCCATTTACAGAACTCTGTGAATAGATGACATGGCCAGGTGGGCAGAGCCCTGCATGGCCCAATTTTTTTTTAAATTGTGACAGCTGGTGCAGGGAGAGGATCCCAGCCCGCTGTCACAAGAGGAAATCGAGGGGGTGCTCATTTAGTAACAGGTTACACCTTGGAAATTAATGTAACATGTTATGAAATATGAACTTATCCTTTAAAATGAAAGCTGCATCTTTGAGAGGATTGAAAGTGTGTGTATATGTATGTGTGTGTGTGTGTGTGTGTGTGTGTGTGTGTGTGTATATATATATATATATATATATATATATATATATATATATATATATATAAATAATATATTATACACTTTTTTTTTTTTTATGTTAACATAATGAACAGTGTATGAGGTTTTAGTAATTGACTTTACTATCATTCTAAACTTTAATTACTTAAAGGCGACCTTCTGTAATTTTTTTTTTCAACTTTCCATCTATTAAATCTTCTGCTCGTGTTGTTTTGACTTTGGATAGTAAACCATTTTTTTTTTTCTGCTGGTAAATAACTTATACAGCCCACTTTGTGTTTCTTGTCTGGTCATTAGCCTAGGCTTATGATATATCATGCACAGCACTCTCTCATGAGAGTTTTCCAGGAGGAGAGATGGGGGGGGGGATGAGTCATAAGAGGACCAATGAGAGCTGCGGATCTGGAGGTATGCCTCTGTGTAAATCCAGGAAGTGAACAGACAGCTGCCCTGTGTTAAAATGGCTGCAGTCAGACTCAGTGGAGGGAGATTTTTGCAGCATATTTGGCAAGTACAGATTCACAGTATATATAAAATATGCAAGGTGGTTGGAGGGAAGCTTCAGATTGGTAAAGATGTTTTTATTACAAATTATGTGAGTAGACTACAGTTCCTCTCTAATTAAATAAATGTGGCGCTTACTCGTATAGAAAGCAAAGTCACAATTATGTGCCACTTTGTGTTGGTCTCTTGCATAAAATCCCATTAAAATACAGTTTTTGGTTGTAACATGACAAAATATGGAAAATTTCAAGGGGTGTGAATACTTTTTCAAGGCACTGTAATTCTGTCGCTGTGTCTCCCAGTCACCTGCCACTCTGCAGGAGATCTATTGGCTGGTATCAAGACAAATTTACATTGTGTGTGTGTGTGTGTGTGTGTGTGTGTGTGTGTGTGTGTGTGTGTATATATATGTATATATGTGTATATATATATATATACACACAATAAATTGCTTTTTAAAATATAATTCCGTAACAGAAATGTAGTCATCCTACTAGAAGCATATTATTTTAATCTAGCATTTAGCTTCAAACTTTCTAAAGAGGGGCTGTCGGCTGTGAATACCTGCTCGGTGGTGTGCGAACTGTCAGGCTAGAGGTATTTGGTACTAGGGTGAAAAAATGTAGCCCAGCTTTACAGAAGAAAAATGTAAACATTCCCATACATGCTTGCTATTAAATCCACTCCATAACCTTCTAGGAGGATGGCCGGTCCTGAGTAGTAAACTCCATGTCCATATTTAGACCTGGTGTCGACTTTTGTTACTAATAATTTTAAGTGTGATGTATGAGGAATTGAAAGATGGACTGTTTTTTTTAGTTGCGTTTTTAAATTGATATATACTGAGGCTGTAAGAATAATAAAAAAAAAAAAAAGCGTGGTAAGGACAAATGACCGTGTAGAGAAGACAGGCTAACATACCAGAATGAGGAACTATTCTCAAAAAGTGACAGTTATTTTTTAGAGGCAAAGTAAAAACTCTTTGCATGGCTGCAAAAAACCCTTAGCGTTGTGTCAAGTTTTGTGATCTGATTCTAATGTGTAATGTTTGGAAGGTTTGCTCTGCCTTAAAAGTTGGTGTGTTTGGAGAACTACAGGAAATTTGACTTTACTTGATTGCACCTTCATGGCCTTTTTGGGGTTTGGTGTTGCTGTCTACGCTGTCATGTAATTTTCTGTGCTTTTCAGCATGAGCACAATGCGTGGACATGAGAGAATATGATGTTTTTCCAATAGCGGCCATTCCCAGCCGCCTGCTGTACTAAGAAAAAGTCCTTGTGGTGCATATTTGTTGTATAGCTCAGTGTTTGGCTATTCAAAAGCACAAAGCATCATGCCTTGATGCGTGTCAGGGTTTGTTTAGTCAGTATTTGGGTCCTTTCACACGGGGCGGATCAGTTCTGATCCGCCCCGTGGATGTCCGTTTGCTCAGCGGGGATCACTCCGCCGATCCCCGCTGAGCAGGGAGATGACAGGTCTGTCTCCGCACACTGTGCAGGGACGGACCTGTCACAGCGCCGCTCTCCCCTATGGGAGATCGGATGACGACGGACCGCAGTGCCCGTCGTCACCCGATCCGATCCGCAGACGGATGGAAAAATAGCTTTTTCCTCCGTCACACTTTTTCGGATCGGAGCGGGTCGGATGTCAGCGGACATGTCACCGCTGACATCCGACGCTCCATAGAGCTCTATGGAGCACCCGTTCAGGTCCGCCTGAAAAACTGACAGGCGGGCCTGAACGGCACGTTGGTGTGAAAGGGGCCTTAGTGTATCTGTCAGTTAGGTTTCCAGGAACACTAAAACCTGCGTTTAGCTTCAGTACTATATGTGGCAATGGTGTTTTCCCTATCCACAAGTAGATGAACCTCACTGACATTTAGTAGGTAGTGGACGGCTTTTCAGGGTGCCGCTAAGCAGCTGCTGTGAAGGGTTCAGCAGGATATCCTTCCACCTTCTAAATACTTGTGTTTTTTTGTTTTTTTCGCCAACCAGCAGTTTTATAATGGGGCCGATGTGCCACAAACAGGAGCCAAGCACTTGAGTTAAAGTTGTGGCACAGCCCCTTGGACTTGACTGGCTATGTTTGACAGGTGGTGCAGCCTGTCTACTCAATATGCTACATTTAAAGTGTTACTAAGCCCAGGACCCTGCATTATCTGGTCTCACACAGTACACAGAACATGGAAATTCAATTATTTTAGTAAATGTAAACTGGTAAATACCTTTTCTCATCAGCAGTATATAGCTGTCCTGTGAATTCTAACAGTGTCCGGCCAAGCACTGGTTAAAGTTTGTTGGAAGAGTTCATACCCCCCCTCCCCTGACTTTGTCTGGACAGTGCTGATTGTCCCTGTGCTGATCATATGTACTCTCCCTCAAAAAACCCTCTAGCAATACACACCAATCTAAGCATGTGCAGAGTGCCCCCAAGGCTCTGTGCAATCAGGAAATGGATTGGGGACTGTTAAGAGGGGAGGATCAGAGAAGACTAGATCAAACAGCCTATTTTTACAGATTGCACTGGATTAACCCTTTAGGCTCCATAGTTTACAAGCATGCTTTACTGCATATACAAACAGGAAAGAGGTGATGCTTACCTGCTCTATGCAATGATATTGCACAGAACAGTCCTTTACCAGTCCCCTGCTGGCACGATCCATTCCTCCTGCCCCCATAGCAAGCCATGGGCTAGGGTGTCACCCATGCGTGCTTTTGCTTTGGGCTGTGTGCTTCGATAGACACACACACCACACTGGTAGGCCACACCTCTGCTCCCTCTTCACATGAGTTTGACTGAGTGTCTCCTGTGAGTTCAGGAAGAGAGAGGAGTGATGCTGCAGTGTAATGCCTGTACACACGGTATGATTTTCCGATGGAAAATGTTCGATGGGAGCTCTTTGTCGGAAATTCCAACAGTGTGTAAACTCCATCGGACGTTTTCCATTGGAATTTCCGTCGCACAAAATTTGAGATCTGGTTCTCAAATTTTCCGACAACAAAATCTATTGTGAAATTCCAATCGTGTGTGCACAATTCTGACGCACAAAGTTCCACGCATGCTCGGAATTGAGCAGAAGAGCCACACTCAACCTTTTTTTCTCAGCTCGTTGTACGTCACCGCGTTCTTGACGTTCGCAATTTCCGACCAACTTTGTGTGACTGTGTATGCAAGACAAGTTTGCGCCAACATCCTTCGGAAAGAATCCATGGATTTTGTTGTCGGAATGTCCGATCGTGTTTACGGGGCATAATTGTTCAGGGATTGGGGGTAAGAAAGACAGTAAATTTCTCACCTTAATGCAGAGAATGCATTAAAGCGGAGGTCCACCCTAAAATGGACCTCCGCTCATCGGAATCCCCCCCCCCTCCGGCGCCACAATCGGCACCTTTCAGGGGGGAGGGGGGTGCAGTTACCTGGATAATCCAGGTAACTGCACCCACTTCCGGGCTAGCTCTCTGCGGAACGGGCGTAGGTTACGCCCCCGTTCCGCAAGTGCCCCGCTGCCTGCTGGGAAACACACAGCTCCCAGAGGCAGCGGGGACCGTCCGGATTGCGCCGCGCGGCTCGCGCATGCGCAGTAGGGAACCGGGAAATGAAGCCGAAAGGCTCCATTTCCTGATTCCCATACCCAAGATGGCGGCGGGACCCGGCAGCCGAGCGAGCGATCGGCTTCGGGTGCCGACATCGCGGGCGCGCTGGACAGGTAAGTGTCACTATTTAAAAGTCAGCAGCTGCAGTATTTGTAGCTGCTGGCTTTTAAAAAAAAAAAAAAAAAACGCGGAGTCCCGGTGGACTCCCGCTTTAAGTTAGAAAATGGTATCCTTTGCTGTTTGTGTTACATGAGCTCTTCCATATTTTTGTCCCTGTATTAAATATAGAGATTTACACATTAGCCACTAGAGGGAGCTCAGCATTCACTGCGATCACACAGTCTCCTTGCTTAACAATGGTTGAGATGACCACACATGGCGTACCCTTTTCTCAGTTGGTCCATAGACTCCAGATGCCCATTGTGAGAAGGAGCAAAAGAGCACTGCCATTGTATGTTACTCCAAAGCAGACACCGCCATCGCTATGGAAACCTGGCTGACATGCAGTGGGGGGTGGGGCGCGCTTCCATAGCACTGCGCGAGATCGAGAGGTGCATGTTGGGTAGCCAGCATACACCCAATCCCAGAAGAGACCCAGCGGCTTCACATGCCCACAGTTTAGATGGCCGCACTGCACGGAAGGAAAAGTGTTCAGTGCTGCACTAAATCAGAACAAGGGAGACTTTTGAAGATGGCAAAATGTAAACGAATGAGCGGCGACTATACCAGGGGTACTTTTATCTAAAACAAAAAAAAAAAGCGGCCGTATCTCCACTTTAAATATTTAGGAACTATGCATAGAAACCAGTTTAAATGAAATCGCTATAATGAATTGTATCGGCACAATCTCTTATAAATTTTTATCAAAGTATTTAAAGAAAAACTTCCCTTTTTAAACTCTTAGTTCAGCATTCCTTTGGGTAGTAAAGAAAAGACCTTTGCCATTTATTTTCCTGAGGTTCGCAGTGGAATCTGTGAGATAAGAGGTGTTCTGCTTCTGCAAGTTATGTTATCTCCCAAGGCTACATAATCCATTTACAGCAAACACCTTGTCCGTACTCCCACGTTCCCATGGATCGTTCTTTGTGATGACTATGCTGGCTGCCGTAAGCTGTGTACTGCCAAATGTCTTACAGCACCGCGATATTTCCTTTTGGCTGTAAAACTGACCCTTAAAACTCTTCGCTATTGTGCACTCAAGTGCATTTTAATACACAACTGTATAGTATATTAAGTGTTTGTTCACACTTGTGCGATGTCAGACATTGCATATGATTCGCACCGCACTGTTGTGCAGATCACAGGCGATGTCTGTGCAACGCAAATTCAGCCATACAGATTGTATGGCTGAATTTGCATTACATTTGGACCGAAATCATGCAGGACCCCTTTTTTGGTAAGCACCAGAATCGGATTGCATGGGTGTTCACACCCATGCGATCCGATTCCTGTCTGAATTCACAGTTTGCACTGCAATATGCAAACCAATCTGGGGGTGTCATTAACGTTCTATTGACACCCGCAGCGGTTGGCATAGGGCATTGTGAACTGTCTGCAAGTTCTATGCGGTGCAGGAACCGATACTGGATTCGTGCTGGTGTGAACCAGAACGATTTGCATATAGCTGTGCGAACTGTGAATTTGGGCAGGAATCGGATCGCATGGGTGTGAACACCCATGCGATCCGATTCTGGTGCGGACAAAAAAAGTCTGAATGCGATGCAAATTCAGCCACACAATCTGGCTGAATTTGCATGGCCCAGACATCCCATGTGATCTGCACAGCAGTGTGATGCGAATCGCATGCAAAGTGTGACATCGCTATAGTGTGAACCAGCACTCAGACTCTTTGTGGTTTGAATTCCAGCTTTACCTTTTGTAATGGCTGCAAAAGACGGGTGTTCTCATTGTTGCTTGTGGAGTCATTTGAGAACATAGGAAACTGGTGGTTAACTAATGGCTCCGTCCATTTGAAATTATTTCAAATTAAGGTGGCGTCTGGCTGGCAAAACATTTCTGGCCCTGTTAACACCGGCCCTCTACCTCTGCCGAACATGACCTATTTAAGAAAATGGGGCCACGCCGCAACCACCTGCAGTGCAGGCGATTGCTATGTGGTGGGTTGGCATTTTCAGGGTTAATAAGAAAGCTACATATTCCTCACCACCTGTTGAACACCCTCTGAAAAGCAATCCACCACAGATCCCTTTTCTGAGAGACGTTAGGGCGGCTGCAAGTGAATATGAGTCCTTAGGCCGCGTACACACGGGCGGACTGTTCGCCCAACCTTGTCCACTGAACAGTGTTTGGGCGGACAGTCCGCTCGTGTGTGGGCTTTCAGCGGACAGTTTCAGCGGACAGTTGGACGGACAAAGTCTTTCGGAAATTCCGAAAAACTGTCCGCTGAAACTGTGTTTGAGCGAACAGTCCGCCCGTGTGTGGGCCTGTCCGCTGTACTTTGGAAATGAGCGGACTGTTCCCGCTCGGAAAGTCCGCCCATTTCGAGCGCGTGTACAGGTAGGCGGGGCCCGCGAGGGAGACGTCGCGGGCTCCGCCGCCTGGAATGGGCTTAAAGGGGAACCCCAACGCCGAAAAAAATCGGCGTGGGGGTTCCCCCAAAGTCCACACCAGACCCTTTTCCGAGCACGCTACCCGGCCGGCCAGGAAAGGGGGGCGAGCGAGCGCGCCCCCCCTCCTGAGCCGTACCAGGCCGCGTGCCCTCAACATGGGGGGGTGCCTTGGGGAAGGGGGGGCCGCGCGGCCCCCCCACCCCAAAGCACCTTGTCCCCATGTTGATGAGGACAAGGGCCTCTTCCCGACAACCCTGGCCGTTGGTTGTCGGGGTCTGCGGGCGGGGGGCTTATCGGAATCCGGGAGCCCCCTTTAAGAAGGGGGCCCCCGGATACCGGCCCCCCACCCTATGTGAATGAGTATGGGGTACAATGTACCCCTACCCATTCACCTGTGAAATAAAGTACAAAAAAAAAACACAACACAGGGGAAAAAATATTTTATTGCACAGCTCCGGGGGTCTTCCGTCTTCGGGGGTCTTCTCGCCGGACTCCTCCGCTATCTGTGTGTAGCTCTTTTACTAGCGGAGGAGTCCGGCTTTCTTCCTCCCCGCCGCCGGCCTCTTCTCCCGACTTCGGGGGTCTTGTCCCCCTCTTCGGTTCTTCTGCCGGGCCACCGCGCCTTCTTGTAGCTCTTTTGCAGGCAGTGGCCCAGTCTTCTGTCGCCGCTGCCTTCCGTTCTTCTGTCGCCGCCTTCGGTTCTTCTGCCGGGCCACCGCGCCTTCTTGTAGCTCTTTTACAGGCGGTGGCCCGGTCTTCTGTCGCCGCTGTCGCCGCCGACTTCCGTTCGTGTTCTTGTTCTTCTCCAGGAGATGTTGACACGTCGCTCCCTCCGGCCGGAATGCCAGAGCCGCGCTGTGCGGTCACTTATATAGTGACAATGGGGCGGGGTCACATGGTATATGTCACATGGGTTGGTCACATAGTGACCCCGCCCCCTTACGATGTCATAGTCCCCATGTGACATCAACCCATGTGACCAACCCATGTGACATATACCATGTGACCCCGCCCCATTGTCACTATATAAGTGACCGCACAGCGCGGCTCTGGCATTCCGGCCGGAGGGAGCGACGTGTCAACATCTCCTGGAGAAGAACAAGAAGAAGAACACGAACGGAAGTCGGCGGCGACAGAAGACCGGGCCACCGCCTGTAAAAGAGCTACAAGAAGGCGCGGTGGCCCGGCAGAAGAACGGAAGGCAGCGGCGACAGAAGAACGGAAGGCAGCGGCGACAGAAGACCGGGCCACCGCCTGCAAAAGAGCTACAAGAAGGCGCGGTGGCCCGGCAGAAGAACCGAAGAGGGGGACAAGACCCCCGAAGTCGGGAGAAGAGGCCGGCGGCGGGGAGGAAGAAAGCCGGACTCCTCCGCTAGTAAAAGAGCTACACACAGATAGCGGAGGAGTCCGGCGAGAAGACCCCCGAAGACGGAAGACCCCCGGAGCTGTGCAATAAAATATTTTTTCCCCTGTGTTGTGTTTTTTTTTTGTACTTTATTTCACAGGTGAATGGGTAGGGGTACATTGTACCCCATACTCATTCACATAGGGTGGGGGGCCGGTATCCGGGGGCCCCCTTCTTAAAGGGGGCTCCCGGATTCCGATAAGCCCCCCGCCCGCAGACCCCGACAACCAACGGCCAGGGTTGTCGGGAAGAGGCCCTTGTCCTCATCAACATGGGGACAAGGTGCTTTGGGGTGGGGGGGCCGCGCGGCCCCCCCTTCCCCAAGGCACCCCCCCATGTTGAGGGCACGCGGCCTGGTACGGCTCAGGAGGGGGGGCGCGCTCGCTCGCCCCCCTTTCCTGGCCGGCCGGGTAGCGTGCTCGGACAAGGGTCTGGTGTGGACTTTGGGGGAACCCCCACGCCGATTTTTTTCGGCGTTGGGGTTCCCCTTTAAGCCCATTCCAGGCGGCGGAGCCCGCGACGTCTCCTTCGCGGGCCCCGCCTACCTGTACACGCGCTCGAAATGGGCGGATTTGCCTCCTCCTTACGTGGGCGAGTCCGTTCATTTCAAAAGTTGAGCCAACTGTTTGGCAAACAGTTCGCTGAAACAGTCCGCTCGTGTGTGGGCAAGTCCGCTCATGCAAATTTTGAGCGGACTGTTTGCCGAAACTGTTTGCCGAACAAGGTTGGGCGAACAGTCCGCGCGTGTGTACGCGGCCTTAGAGTTTTGGGTGTACTTGCCTACTTTTGGACCTGAGAACCTTTGTCTCTATGAGGGCTTGTGTACACGGTTGTTGCTGTCAGACACAAAACATTAACAACACAAACACATTAATAGGACATGTGTGTTCAGAGTAAGGTAATACAAAGCAGGTCAGACGCTTCCTCAGAATAGTCTTCCCCCACCGTACCATTGAGATATAAATGGGAGTCGGCTGACCTGCTGTCTGTCATCCATATTGAAACTGCATTTGCATCAAAAGCAGGTCAGCCGTTTCAGAGGCTGCATTAAGGGTACCCATGATGGATATAAATCAATGCTTTAAAAAAAAAAAAAAAAAAATCCATGAACTTGATGCAATCGTTGATTGTGTAGAATTTCTCTAATTATCCACCACACCCGAGTGTCAGTGATTCCTCTCCCGTCAGATAAAACTCTCACCACCTAGATATGCTTCGCACTCTCGTGCTCGGCAAAAAGATGTGAAAAAAAACTTGCAGAAAGGTTTACCAGATATTCCAGATTCCATCCGTGTAACTACAGGATCGCTCCACATGTAAATAAAAAATTGCACTAATAGTGTGGTTTCTTGAAAGCAAATTTAATAGCCACTGTGTACACTTTGACCATTACACTCACATGAATCTCTTTAAAAAACGAGCAATAAATATCACAGTAAACTTCCAGTATGTGCCCAAACCAGTGCGATATGGTCACGGCGGACCCGAGGTGTGCGGATATATTCTCACCACGACTCGCTACTCAGGCTTGGATCTCTGATTCCTGAATCAGCTCGGCACGTCACAAGCTAGCTCAGATGGTTGCTGTACAGCCACACCCGACA